>NW_013665696.1:601021-616401 GCF_000517525.1 Limulus polyphemus | reverse complement strand
CTACGTAGATTTTAAAGTTAGAGAAACCGATTAGATATGATCATTTAAGATTAAGAACTAAATCTAAGGCTATGAGTTGCAGAAGCTGGTTTTAATCAGATATGATTATCTTAAATTATAACAGACGAAATTGTTCAGATCTGGTTGTCTAAGATTATAGACTGATGAAATTGTTTAACTGGATAAGCTGAAGTTCAGATATGATTATCTTAGATTATAACAGACGAAACTGTTCAGATTTGGTTGTCTAAGATTATAGACTGATGAAATTGTTTAACTGGATAAGCTGAAGTTCAGATATGATTATCTTAGATTATAACAGACGAAACTGTTCAGATTTGGTTGTCTAAGATTATAGACTGATGAAATTGTTTAACTGTATAAACTGAAGTTCAGATATGACTATTCGAGATTATAAAGTGAAAAACTGTTCAGTCATAATTACTTAGGATAATAGGATAATGAAACTCTCTCTATGTGAGTATTATTTTTGAGATGAAGAAGCTTTCCAGATACAGCAGTTTACAGACTGTTGCATATATGTCCTTCTGACACTTTCTTGTTATATCCACTTAATTTATGTTACATAAATTCCGGGTGTTCAGTATATTTACTATGCCACCTACAGAAAAACGGAAGTGTTAAATATTTGACACTTTTAAGAGAGTTAATTTTCTTAAAACAAAAGCTGGACATAATGCGGAAACAGGTTTACATAGCTACCAGGATAATTCTACGATTGTTGGCACTAAAACTGGAAAATCAGGTGTAAAAGATAACCGCTCCCCTTTAGGTTACTTGTTCTGTGAAACCCTAACACACTTAACCTTGTAATATTGTTGTTTTCTCTGTGTGGTTGGGGGGGGGGGTGGCTCTTTGTTCTTGTAACTTGACCTGTTTAATGCTTTTAAACTACACATAGATGATCTAGATTAGCCTAACACAACTCGTTTGACTAGCAAGTTTTGCTCACATCAAATCTTCTTTGAACACGAAACCCAAAGAATGGAACTGTCATTTATCCTTTTTAGCTTACACATATAATGATGCTTCTTTATCTGGTTGGCAGCCTTTCTTATCACATAGAAAAACTAGCCGTTGTACACATGTGGTTTTTATGAGAAGATTTCTTTAAATAAAAAATAAAATACTAACAAATAATAGCCCATCAAACATGATAGCAATATTGTGAGGAAGGTTTAAATTCTTAAGTAGAGTAGCTGTAAGTTTATAAATAGAAAGCAACTGAATTTGTTAATCAAGACAAATAACAGAAAACAATTCTGACCAGGACAAATAGCGAAAAAAAGAGGAATTCTGAGCATAACAAATAGTAACAAAAAAAGAAGAATTGTGACCAATAGATAGTAACAAAAGAAGAAAAATTCTGACCAAGACAAATAGCAAAAAAAGAAGAAGAATTCTGAACAAGACAAATAGTGACAAAAGAAGGAGAATTTTGACCAAGACAAGTAATAATAAAAAGAAGAAGAATTCTGACGAAGACAAATAGTAACAAGAGAAGAAGAATTCCGATCAAGACAAATAATAACAAAGGAAGAAAATTCTGACCAAGACAATATAATAAAAAGAAGAAGAATTGTGACCAAGACAAGTAATAATAAAAAGAAGAAGAATTCTGACCAAGACAAATAATAACAAGAGAAGAAGAATTCCGATCAAGACAAATAATAACAAAGGAAGAAAAATTCTGACCAAGACAAATAGTAAAAAAAGAAGAAGAATTGTGACCAAGACAAATATCAATAAAAGAAGAAGATTTCTCAAATAAAAATTATTTATAACAGTGTACTGACATTGTAAGTTCCTGAACCTTTTTGAAACAGTACAACCTCGCAATAACTAACTAATAGCTGGAAAATATTTATTTATTTTTTATAGCAAAAAAAAATCAAATACTCGACATTAAAACAAAGATTTGCATCTATGTTAATTTTGTTGATCAATAATGTGCAAACTCGTCTAATTCACCAATTACAAAACGTTTAGAGGGGCACGTGTTTTTAAATGATTTGTAAGAGAAGGATAGCAAACTATAAATAATTCACCTCACCCCCCAACCCGGAGGCAGTAACCCATAAAAAAACTTCTGTAGTGAAAGAAAAGATTGATTAAAGTTCTATTAGTGCCAGCTTGTCTTAAGGAAAGCTCAAGAGTTACAAACATAGTTTATTTATTAGCAGTAATCTTAAACAATTACCCTGTATGAGTTTGTTATTTAAGATCTTATTTGTTATCAATATATCTATAGCCAAGGACTGGAGAATATTAGAGGCTACATAAACAGCTGTGATATAATGGTCGTATAAAGTGTGTTGTATTAAATATTTACGTTTATGTGTTGTATCAAATAGTTACGTTTATGTTACATGTGAAGAGCTAATAAATTTATATACAAAATAAAAATATTTTAATTTTCTTTATTCTAATGTATTCAGACATATGGTAAACTAATTTCATATCTGTCAACTTTTGTTTTTAATTGGAGAAATAAATAGGAAGGGGGCTTTCTTGTACCTCACAGCAAGCGCTGGCGTGGATAAAACAGGCAATACTTATTTTTTTAGACCACTATCAACAAGTCTCGTCGTTTGAGTTGAAACTTTTTTCTCCATTTATTTGAACATTATTTTTGTAAACCTCAAGGACATCAGTTTCGGTAGAATTTTATAGTTTTCAAACTTTTATTTTTTTTAAAAGAAGATACATAGTGAATCATCTTTTCAAAGTGACATAGATGTCTATTTTATGGTAGACATCCGGTTAGTATCACACACAGATACATAGTGAATTCTCTTCTCAAAGTGACATGTATGTCTATTTTATGATAGACACCCGGTTAGTATCACACACAGATACATAGTGAATCCTCTTCTCAAAGTGACATAGATGTCTATCATAAAATAGACATCCGGCATGTCACTTTGAGAAGAGGGTTCACTATGTATCTGTGTGTGATACTAACCGGATGTCTACCATAAAATAGACATCCATGTCACTTTGAGAAGAGGGTTCACTATGTATCTGTGTGTGATACTAAAGATGTCTATTTTATTGATAGACATCCGGTTAGTATCACACACAGATACATAGTGAACCCTCTTCTCAAAGTAACATGGATGTCTATTTTATAGTAGACATGTAGTTAATATTACACACACACACACACACGGAAGATAATTCAGGAATTTTCATTTTTCATAAATGCCGACCTTTTAGAAAATTCAACGACCACCTGAACTAACAATAGGACCACTTATATAAAAATTTAATTCCACTCAAAGAAATTATAATATAAAAAGATTAATTAGAGTGTATATAACATGTAGCCTAAATTGCAATACACAACACGTAACCCGAAATGCACGTCGATCTGAAACACGTATCTGAAGATTCACAACACTATGTATCACATAACCCGAGATGCACACCAGTACGTAACACGTAACTCAAGATGTATGTCAGTACGTATTGCTTAGATGGAGATTCACAGCAGTACGTAACATAACCTGAGGCGCATGTCACTACGTAGCACGTAATACAAGGTGCATGTCGAAACGTAGTTCCTAATCCAAAGTACATGGCAGTCAATATGTTACAAGTAACCCAAAATGCATTTCAGTCAATAACACGTGATCGAGATGTACGTTAGTACTTAACACGTAACTCAAGGTGCATGCCAGTACGTAAAACGAAATCCTAGGTGCATGCCAGAATGTAGCACTTAGCCCAAGGTGCATGTAAGTACGTAGCACGTAACCCAAAATGTGCATCATTATATTAGACGTAAAGAAAGGTGTATGTGAATACATAAAACGTAATACAAAGTGCATGTCAATCAATATACCCAGGCTTATTTCAGTTGAACAGTGTGGCTGGTTGTCTTCAGTAGGTAATGGCAACTAAGATGTTTTAAATTCATCAGCACTAAGAAAACATTGGCTGTTACATGTAGACATATACAAACGTGATCGCTAATGAAGATTTAACCTATGTAAAGGTTTTTAGGATTTTTGTTTTCTTGTTATATTCTCACTGTCTTCTTAATTCCCGAGGTAAGCCTTAATTCTCCAATAATGGATTGTTTTTCGCAACATACATTTGTCTGTAGTTAGAAGGGAAAAAAAAACGTTACTAAATGTAATTGCTTCGTACAAGAGTAGTTTTGGAAGTTTTTGTTTTAAATCCAATGAATATTTTGTTTTTAAATGATGAAAAAAATCATGTTCGAATGGAAACGATTTACAGTTCACGTCCCCTGTCTGTGTTCTTTGAAACACGTGGATTTATTTCTATCCTTGATTTGAAAATTATAGCTTTACCCAAAAATGGAACATATCTACCATAATTGCACGTATACAGTATGTTTAAATCTAGTTTACATGCGTTTTGCCAGGCTCTTTAACATGTAAAAAATCATGGGCAAACAAAATTGGAACTATTAGAGTAAACAACTTATAGTTGATAACATCAACATTTTATTTATTTATTTTCTTCCGTTAATATTCAGTTAAAATTTTAAATATCTTCACGACAAAGATTTGAAAAAGGAAATTGACTCAGTCCCCACCAGTTACCTTCCTGACTACCCGTAGCAAAATATATCAACCTTTTCTTTTGTAACAAATAGTAGAAGATAACAAAATTACTCTTGAAAAAAAGTATCAGAAGTCTCCTCTTGACATCTTTAGTTTTTTTAATTCCTATTGTGAATCGATGTTGGGAATACGACATATATAATGAAGTCAGGCTAGTTCAATCACTCATACACAAACATAAAACAAACAAAATATGTATATCAACTACATATATAACGCAATCCTATTTCTATTGTGATGAGTGTTTTTTTCTTTCTAATACTTTTGAACTGAGAGACTATGAGAAAAACAGCTTATCAAATGTAGCCAAAACCAGCTCTTGGGCTGCTCTTTTTCTGCCTGGGTGATGGGATTTGACCGTCACTCTTACAGCGCATTCATGACCCTGAAGTTCAGAGTGGATTTATGCGGTAACGAGACATGAACTAACGAACCCTCGGATTAACATTCAGGACAAGGTAACCACTGGTACAAACCCAACCTCCGTTTTTATACAATAACAATAAATACAAAAGAAAAATGGTGCTGTTTTTGAAAAATGTATTTACTTAAATAACTAAACATTCTGCAACAAAGAAAAGTAAAGCAAAAAAAAAAACACCTTTACAAATCTATATATTTTTTAAGCTAGTCCACAATAAGACGTTTCATTTAAGTACATTTTATAATACGTATATTTATGTCTATAAATTCATGAGGTTTAGTGTATATATAGATAAAATATTAACTTAAAAAAATGAACCTTTAAACAAATCTGCAAGTCAACTGTTTTGATTTCTTAAAACCCGAAAACATTTCAGACATTCTAGAAATTACAAATATTTACTACATTTTATTAATTTCAAGGAATTTCACCATTCAGGTTTTCAAGAAAACTTGAGTTTACATACAAACCAGCCGGGCGTAGTCAAGTATGTATCGTGCATAAGCCATAAAAACGAGGATTCGTGGTTAGCGTCTATTTGCCTCTGAAACGCTCTCCGCACATTGGGGTCGTAAGTTCGTTAGAAGAGCAACGGTCAAATTCTACTATTCGGTCAGACAAGAGTAGCCCAAGAGTTGGCAATGTGTACTGTTGACAAACTGCATTCTTCTAGTCTAATTGTTTAAAAGTAATGACTGTTATGCGCAAGTTAACCCTTGTGCAGCTTTGTACGAAAATTCGAAAACAAACTAAATTTTTCACTTTTATTGATATTTATACAATATTTATTTCGGGAATAAACTGCATAAAGTCAGTTCATATTCGATCACAAGCAACCTGAGCCAAAATAATGTGGTGTAAAACGTCAAACTGACAGTGCAAATAAAATGTTTTCGCCTTAATAATAACACTTGCAGATAAACGAAATTTTCGTCCCTTTTTTCTCATGTCTATTAAGTCACCACGCGTCGCTACCTTGGGTGTTTTATATCATAGAATACAAACAGTATTTCGTATAAGCTGTCGTAAGTCTAGTCCAGCTGATGTTTTTCTTATTGAACAATAGATCTACTGGAAACAAACGAAAGATGAATTTCAAATACTGTCTTAAGCAACTCTGATTTAAAATCTGACTAAATCAGAGGATTATGATTGAAACATCTAGAGTCCAACATGATTTTTTTTCTTAAGCCTAACAGCTTCTATACATCACCAACTTGGGTGGTTTACTTCATGAATTTTTTACAGCATGCCTGAACCTCTAAGAGCATTTTTAAAACTACATATTTGTTTGTTTGTTTTTTTTTAAATCGAGTATTCAACTTTCCTGTAACTAATGTGATTCTTGAAAAGTATTTTTAATTTGTTAACCTTTTTTTTATGCATAAGTAGAAAAAGTCATACGATTCAAACAATATTTGTCAGTCGCCACAAGCCCACGTTCCACCCACTCGATATTCTGCCTCTCCACGAAATGTTACAAAACAGAAAGTCTAGTGAACGCGCGTGTTGGACGCGCAGCACGTAACGTGTCTCACGGCTCTAGCTTATGATTGCGTTTAGTAGCTAGCAGAGTAAACGACTGTAGCAATTACCTTCCAAGTTTTTTGTTTTTTTTCATTATACCTTTATGAATCATTTCAATGACCGTGTTGGGCAAGTAGTAATACCTACGCTTCTGACGTCGTATATCATGCTACACTGTAAAATTGATGACAAGAGCATATTTGGAATAGACTGTCGAATAAGTTATGTCATACGTAATATGTGAAACCGTTTAAATTTGGTATTAGCTTTAACATTTTGTACTTTGAGGAAAACAAATTTTCCCTAACTAACTGTTAGTTACTTTAGGCCTACAGAAATATTGATGAGGTCAGCAAATCTCCTTCTGGTTTTCACACATATGAAGTTTGCTTTACTCAGCTCGTTCTAGAGAATATTAAACAACTGGCAATGAAAAGTAAATTGATGGTCATACATGGTATAACTTTTTCAAACACAAAACTGACCGTATATTTCAAACAAGTAATAACTAACTTAGAATTCCAGAGAATATTTGGTTTCATTACCTAATGTTTTGCTTTACAACTACTTCAATAACGCTCACGAAGCCGGGCGTGACCTAATGGCATGTCAGGTTGCGTCCAAGATTCGAGCCGCGATTCGTTGAACGGGATTCGCGATTTCAATTAGAGCACGCTATTCTCGGCCTTTCTTACACTTTCTTCTGTGATCAGATTTGATGCATCTAATTAGTCCATAATATTTGCCAGTTTGGTAGACGTATGATGAGTTCCATGTTTATTCCCCACTAAACTCGTAAACACTATAACAACGTATAAAAGTTCATTTGGATAATAATTTCTAGTTAGAAGTTGATGAGAGTTGATGTAGCTTAAAACTACTTTACTCTACAGATCCTGATAATAGATTTCTTATGAAATATGAGTAATATTTCAAACTATAATAGCTTTGTTTGAGTGACGCATATGTCTAGCTATCGGACATACTTCATATATAGAAAGAAGATGTCTAACTTCCTGGCATACTTCATATAAAGAAGGAAGATGTCTAATTTCTGGGCATTCTTCATATATCGAAGGAAGATGTATATCTTTTTGGACATACTTCATATAAAGATGGAAGATGTCTAACTTCTGGGTATTCTTCATATATGGAAGAAAGATGTATAGTTTTTTGGACATACTTCATATAAAGATAGAAGATGTCTAACTTTTCGGACATACTTCATATAAGGAAGGAAGATGTCTAACTTTTGGGCATACTTCATATAAGGTAGGAAGATGCCTAAGTTCCGGATAAGCTCCGTGTATGAACGGCACATGTTCATATGGTATATTTCATATTAGGAAGGCAGATGCTTAACTTCTAGATATGTTTCATGTAAAGAAGGCAGATGTTTAATTCTAGATATGTTTCATGTAAAGAAGGCAGGTGCTTAACTTCTAGATATGTTTCATGTAAAGAAGTCAGATGCTTAACTTCTAGATACGTTTCATGCAAGGATGACAGGAGTTTAATTTCTGGGCTTGCTTTGTGTAAGAAAGAATGCCAAATGTTGTATTTCTGAACGTGCTTCGTGTAACAAAGGCAGGTGTTTCATTTCCAGTCATATTTTTGCAAGGAGAGCAAATGTTCACTTCCGGATATGGTTCATATAAGGATGGCAGTTGTTTAACTTCCAGATATTTTTCGTGTAAGAAAGAGAGATGCCTACATACAGATATGCTACGTGTATCAATGTTGAATTCTGTGCAAAAAAAATCTCCCCCGAAGTACAGTATTTTCCATTTTGTCTAATTTGAATTTGAATTCATTCCCACCCCCAGCTCACACTCCCTCCCCCCACTTGGTGGAAAGGTGTCTGGATTCAACACTGTTCGTGTAGGGAAGGCAAACGTTTACTTCCAAACATGGTTTGTGTAAGCGAGACAAATATTTGTTTTCGGCACAAATTTCTTGTAAGGGAAGCATATGTATCTTTCGAACTTATGACGCAAAGAATGATATAGTTGATCATATTCATTAAATATTTTGACCGTTTCTAATGCTTTCTAACCTATAACTCAAGTTCACCAAATAGTTTACTGAAGGTGCTTACTTCCTCTTTACGTTTCTTATTTATGAGTGACAACTAAAGTTCATGACTTGTTTAACGTATACATACTTTAACGTAGTATGGTAACCTGTTCTGTACGAATAAACTAGTAAATCCCCCTTAATGTTGTTGTGCCCTTGTTCCACTTGAAAGAGCTGTACACTAGGGATGAAAAGGCCAGAAAACACGCATCTACGAAAGTAGTTTTTAAGGACTGATGACAGAAATACCTAGATGAGATGAGAAAGAAAAGTAAACAGTTCAATTTCCTTTCTCTCTGTGTGACAGTCGTCTAACTAATATGATTCACATAATACACACAATTTAAAATAACCCGAACATTAATATCATTAAATCTTTATTTTTGTAACATCAAAATGTCTGTTTCTGTTCTCTTCTTTCTCAATTCAACACTGTTTGTTTCGAGGGATAAGTTTTGCATTCAAAAAAAGAATAAAAAACCGTATTTCTGCATTATGATTTTTTTTCCAAACTGTATATCAGTATACTTCCATATTTGAAGATTCTTTACTAACAAAACTATCGTTCTTCAGTAAACTTACTGGAAGATTTTAATTGCTAAGAGTTATCAAAGTACAAAGATTCGTGTATTTTTCTGTATATTTTATATTCAACTGTTGTTAAATATTGTAATCTGAGACAATTCAAACTGTGGATTCGTAAAGCAACGTTCTAATCAATTTTGATTTGCAGTAGAGAGTATGCTGATGATCACTCAATAGCTACTTTTCGTATGTACATGATGTACAGTGTACACGAGGAACCGTGAGAAGGAACCATTCAGAGAACACTCTGAAGTGTGTTAAAGTATTCATTCATACTTCACCATATAAAACAGACATGGTTGAATGCTTTTCTAGTGAATTTCTTCTATTTGTTCATGGTGGCACAGACAACTCACAATGTGTTTAACTTCCGTTTCTGTTGCAGGTCGGTAATGCGCATGTAATTTTACGCAGCCCATTCACATGTTAAAGTGAGTTTCTTAGCGCGTAACACACATCCTGATCTGTGGAACGTTGCCCTCATTTTATATGTACTTAACATATTTGTTGGCAGTCTTCCTTGAGGTAGTGTGACCCAGCTTTGGTAATCTAATCCGCTGTTGTTGTTCTTGTGTGTGTTTCTCACCAAGACTTCATTTATCAAGAAAATGAATACATAAATTAAAACTTTTGAAATAGATTCTTGGGAATTTTGATAACATTCTACTCGTACTCATATAATGTTCTACTCTTTCTCAGTTATTTCAAATGACTCTGCGATAAAGTAAATTTAAAATATGATCACTTGGAGATTACCTATATATTATCAATACTGTAAAAAAAAATACATTAAAAAAGGTAAGTCTCGAACGCTTTCAAAAATGGTCTTTTCTTTATCAGGAGCTTTTGCTGATGAAGAAGAAAATGCCCTTCGAAGGTGTTCAAGCTTTTTGTCATATTTTTTAAACTTTTATGTTGACTTTAAACTGCTTCTTAGTGCTTTCTTATTTCAAAACAGCTACCAATACTCTATGTCAGATAACATTCCTTGAAAATAAACAGAGCGATAAGAGTTGAAAAAACCGGAAGCCATGCGTAACTTCTTGCCTGATGGCTCTTAAGGTTGTAGTATTTATGGCTAATAATATCCCAACATGTAAATTATCTCTGGAATAACAAGTGTTTCCCAGGATTTAATTGGTCAATTGGTTAATCAGAGGATTTGATTTGTCAATAGTTTATTGATTAACACTCATCAAAGAGTGGATGGACAAGGTTGAAGCGAAAGACATGTATCAAAAAACAACACAAACACTGAAGATTTTGAACAAAATCAAAAATTATTTAGTACAAACTCTTCAATTCATCTCTTTTCTGTATGAATATTTTCACAATTTTAACAATAATACCACTTGCACTCGACTCTAACTTGAGCTTATCAACTACAACAGACTTCGACTTCGAAGAAGAGCTTTTGGTTTCTTCCACTGAACTGGACAAGTGCTGAGCTTCATGAACAAAAGCTTTTGGCTTCTTCCACTGAACTGGACAAGTGCTGAGCTTCATGAACAACAGCTTTTGGCTTCTTCCACTGAACTGGACAAGTGCTGAGCTTCATGAACAACAGCTTTTGGCTTCTTCCACTGAACTGGACAAGTGCTGAGCTTCATGAACAACAGCTTTTGGCTTCTTCTACTGAACTGGACAAGTGCTGAACTTAATGAACAACAGCCTTTGGCGTCTTCCACTGAACTGGACAAGTACTGAGCTTCAGATAAAAACACGCAGGAAGAACGCTTCACTAGTGTTCGCCAATGACGCATATTTTATTAATTAAAAATTACCAATTTATATTCTCGTGGAAAAAGCATAACAACAACCCTGCAAGGTGATTTTCCATATTGCCTGGAACTTAATAGCCTCATGGGGACAATGAGAAAGTCTGAAATTGACGGTTCCAATAAAATCTTAAGGAATTGGTTTAAAATAGTTAGTAATGGACTATTTTAGAGAACTAAAGTCTAGAAGCATATTTGAATAATACGAAAATAAAGACATAGAAGAATAGGCTTGAATACTGAAATTAATTAACAGATTCAATTGACAGATATTTCAATGACGAGCACATAATCCATCGCTTTCGGTTTCGCGCACAAGGCATATCGGTGTGTAATGAAAATATCAAGTTTCTTTCATGTAATTTTTCTCACATTCTAGAGTTTTCCTCCAATCACAAAAAGTAACAAAAAATTACGATCCTCTATTCCCATGAAAAATAAGACAAATAATCCACAAGATTAACTTCCTAGTTGTTTGAGCTAAATAGTCTGAAAATGCTAAAAGGTTTTCACGCGCTTTTATTTGTACACTGATACTAAAGATATGTTAAAACTCATTAAATATCCTGTTGTCTATTAAAATCTTCATTTGTTATACAGAACCACACCAAAACACCAGTATCTCAGGAATTAAAAACGCCATAACTTTAAACAAAATCAATGTTTTAATTTTTAAATGATAATTAAGTGAATATAAGGTAAATGGTATACTGTGATTTTGATAGTACACATTAACAGTAGATAATTGTTTTGTAGCATAAGCATGTACAAAAAATATGTATTGAAGTAGCCGCGACGAACAAAACATTTGCGATAGTTTTCATGCCCTTTACTTGAATTTTCCCGATTCTATCATTTTCACTCACACTATTTAAGCTACGCTTTCTTGCAGGCATTATATGTTAGATCGATAAGTCCTGGTCTATTTGAAAATAATTTACACGATCAGAAAACAAACTCACGTGGACGTGATGCAACTGCACGTAAAATAAACAATAAATAAAATAGAGGTGTTTATAATAATGTACAAAGTACATATAAAATAGTTATGAGCGTTCAGAGTATGATATAATTTTACGAGTTGAAACAAAAAAACTCACAAAAACGAACAATAAAGCCCGTATTAAAGAAAAAAGTAGTTAAAAGGTGTTTACCGCACTCTATGAAACGAACAGAAGCCAAATTATTGCAAAGTAAATTAAATGTAAAGTTGTAATGAAGGCAAACTTAGCTGAATATGCAGAAACGTCTAAATGCATATTCCCAAAGTGATAAGCATATGGTTTTGAACGAACTGTACATGCGTATTTTAAGCATAAATAAGTTGAGAAAGCCATAAAAATTGTATTTTGTGTAATGTTCATTTGTTTTAGAAAATTACACACGGTTTTATTGTTGTTTATGTGAAATACTTTGCAAATAAAAAAAACTAAAGTTGAAATCGAAGCCAGTCGTCACGTGATCAAAACTGCATTGTGCCATTGTGTAGCATACTCGTTACATTAAAAAAAATCACTAAGCAAAACACAGGTAAGGTGATTCTGAATGGAAAAGTCAATATGCAATCCAGACTCCTTGGACAAAGGCCTTTTTAACGACATGAGATTTGAAACGTTTGATCGAGAAATTTGCGAAAAAGTTTCGGACAAACGACCGCAAAAGTATTATTTATATAGATTATGACGAGTTTCATTCCAGTTTGTGGGATGTCGAAAAAACAGTCTAATCATACGTATTTGGTCAGAAACTACAGTTGTCAAACATTGATCTGATTTAAAAAATTGCCACGAAACATACTAATCACGACCAGCTTACCCACAACAATTTAGTTTTTATTTTTTTATTTTTTTTTCTGACCAAACCTAACCTGTAATTGGCTTTAAAACAAAAGCGCAATAGCCAAGGAAACACAGTTGTAGAATTGGATAATAATAGCGCTGTCGACCAGTCAACAGAGTCTGTATAATACCAAATACAGGGAGAAGAGGCAGGTGATTCTACCCTTACGGGCAATTGAAAGTATTAGGTTTTACACAAAACCTTGTGCTGGGGAATCACCATTGAGTCGCAGATAGGGGATTTTTGGAATTCTCCGAACTTAAACGACCGTGAGTAAATTGTGGGGTTAAATAACTCATGGCGAAAGGTGCTACATCAAAATTCACGAAGAACGTGAGGTTTAATTTGATGGCATTTCATTTATCAAAGTTTGAAAATATACAAGAAAGGTTGTACTTTTTCAAGTCAAACTAAAAAGATTTCACCCTAATGGTAAATCTTAGTTACAAAGGTCTGCATAGACATAAGAAATTATGTCTTTATTTATTCTATGTGCATTTGCAATAAAAATAATGACTAAGCTTTATTTTATCTTGCATTTTTCTTTTCCGTGGCTATTTTCCTGTCTGCAGGTCTATCGTTAGCATTCCGTTATCGCTAAAAAAAGAATTCGCACGCTGCACTTTGGGACCTAAGGTGCATTATAAGGGTGACGGTGAAATCCCACTACTCGGTCACACAAGAGCAGTTCAGCCGCTTTCCCTCTAGTCTATTAGTTCCAAATTAAGGACTTGTGGCACAAATAGCCCTTCTACAGCTTTACGTGACTATCAAAAAACAATTTTATTTGTGACAACGTTAGTAATGTTTACATCTAAATAGTACGATCCTGGTACTAGTTACTATTTTCAGAGAAATATTTATAGAAACCAAGTAAATGATTTTCAGTTTTAAAAATTTAGAAAACTCTATTGATATAAATTTTCAAAACTGGCAAGCTTCAGTTGTATCAGACAGTGTTAATAAGTTTACAAGAAAATATTTCCAGGGGCCCGGCATGGCCAGGTGGATAAGGCGCTCGACTCACAATCTGAGGGTCGCGGGTTCGAATCCGCATCCCACCAAACATGCTCGCCCTTTCAGCCGTGGGGGCGTTATAATGTGACGGTCAATCCCACTATTCGTTGGCGGTGGGTGGTGATGACTAGCTGCCTTCCCTCTAGTCTTACACTGCTAAATTAGGGACGGCTAGCGCAGATAGCCCTCGTGTAGCTTTGCGCGAAATTCCAAAAAACAAACAAACAAACAATATTTCCAGCTCCAAATACGAATTAAATATGTATTTCAACAAAGATATAGACAGAATTTCAGAGGAATTTACTAATTTCTTTAAAATCCCTTTTTATAAGCAATTAGGATAATAATTTCTTTAGCATTTCATATGATTTCAACATTGGTAGATAGAAATGATGTAAATTAAGATTCATTAACACATTCTAGCACTGTATAGCTAACTCTTAATTATAGTTGATCGGAGTTATACTGAACGTAAGTAATTTACTAAAATATAATTATTTATGAATTTTTAAAATGTAAAATAAAAACTAGTTTATTTCCACAACGCCCCCTTGACTTAGTTATGGTAGTAAAAGTACGTTTTTATTTTGCTTATAATTTTGACTGTTTTTTCACTTGAAAACATAACGCCATCGACCGTTTCATTATCGTTGTTCGTTAATTTTTTTTACTCGTTTGTCTCTCATACCATACTAGGTAGAATAACCTGTTTAGAGTCAAACTAACAGCTTTTCGAAGCACATTACTTTGACGTTTGAATTATTGATCATATACATAATAGCTTTCTGATGAATTACCTTCAGAATAATCACTTAAGTCTTAAAAACTGAGTTTATTATTAACAAATGGGTGCATATCTATAGAAGGAAAAACAAGATAACGTGGATAATATCTTCATTGGTCTCATGATGGTGAAACAGAGTGTACAGGAGCCACAATCTACAAGACAAATTATACATTTAGTTATTTGCTGTTTTTGGAATAATATATTTAGATCATAGGTCGGTATTATTCACTAAAATGTGCAAAACCAATGTTTATACTTATAAACCTTTTTTTTTCTTTTATTTTGCAAAAGTCTGATAATGTAAATCAAAACATTTTATAGGAGAAATTCATAATGACGTACTTTTTGGTTTTGTCACCTATAAAAACTTGAAGAAAATGTTCTAGAAATGTCCTTTTGATATGATCATATTATTAGAATAATTCGGAAAAACTTTAAACTTGTTCTTGTTCGTTATTAAGCTACACAAAGGGCTATCTGTGCTCTGCCCACCACGAGTATCTAAACCCGGATCTAGCAGTATAAGTCCGCAGACATCCCACTGAGTCACTGGGTGGCGAAACTTTGAAAGATACAATGAATTACTTATGCAGATAACCTCATATCAGTGGGTTAAAACTAACGATATAACAACAAGTACCTAAAGGAAGATAACCTCATATCAGTGGGTTAAAACTAACGATATAACAACAAGTACCTAAAGGAAGATAACCTCATATCAGTGGGTT
>NW_013665696.1:595184-600234 GCF_000517525.1 Limulus polyphemus | reverse complement strand
ACAACAAGTACCTAAAGGAAGATAACCTCATATCAGTGGGTTAAAACTAACGATATAACAACAAGTACCTAAAGGAAGATAACCTCATATCAGTGGGTTAAAACTAACGATATAACAACAAGTACCTAAAGGAAGATAACCCCAAGTTCCAGAAATAACGAAGAGGAAGATATTTCCCTATTAAACTTTCATATTACTTGCTTTTGTTTAATTTTTATATAGAACTTGAATTTAGAATAATAGGTTTCAAATATAACTAGTCTTCCATAACTGTATCCACACCAAAAACATTAACTTTAATAAGTAACCATAGAAAGCAAGCCATTCATGTAAATGATAAAAAAAATAATGTAATCTCACACAAAACCCACGATATTACCAAAAGTTCCGGTTTGGTTAGCAGAGGTTTGTTTGACGACTGTACTGCGCAAAACTCAAAAAATAATGTAACTGGTCAGATGAATCACGCGTAACTGAGTTAGCGATTGGTTCTTTCGAAGACGAATAGAAGAATCGACACTTTAACTGTCTGATAAATTCAGACATATAAAATTAAGATGATGAGAAATAGCTAGAAGTGTAGATGAACTCTCAGACGCTTACACATTCTACGCAGGATGACGTGAGATGATAAGATACCTTTAGGAATCAAACAATTCAGTTAGCTCAATATCCTATCAATTGCAAAGAAGTAATAAGACAAGTAAACTATAATATTTTAAAATGCAACTTATCAACAAATATCCCCCTGTCTTTACTTCCTGTTTCGTCAGTATAAGTGCTTTTCTGTGTTCCTACAATTCAAGTAAAAATGGAAATTAGACTGTTTTCTAGCAGTTTTTCATAGATCATTTGAAGAATGCTCAGAATCTTTTAAATTAGGCAAACTGTAGAAGACATCACCATAGGTATTGTTTAATAAATTGGTCTGACACTAGGAGTGGAGGGTAAACACGCCATCTATATATCAGGACTAGTCGTGGTCTGATGACTAGTGCATCGGACTATGGATCGAAGGGTCCAAGGTTCGAGGCGTAATGCCTCTAAAAACGCTTCACATTTTCAGTTGTGGGCTAGCTATAAAAGTCCTAGTCTATCTGATTATTCACCCTCGTAGCGACAGCGTCTACTAGCTGAATATCCTCACTCTAGTCGGTAGCTTACAATTAGTGGCGGCTGTAATTTAACCTTAGGGATCTCTGACCTGGCCTTTTAGCCCACGCACGCGCATAAGGTGCCGTTCACGCTGAACATCCCAGTTCTATCTGTCTGAGTATCAGCATGATTACTAACCAAACCGTTAGGTGGCCTTAGATGATTAAATTATAGTAGTAATCACTTGATGGATTATAAAGAAAAAAATAAACCCAGTTGTTCGTGTAGTTCAAAATAATCTGGTAATATTTAAACAATACTGTACATAAACATGAACGACGTACTGTGAGGAGACGATTCAAAATTTAGGTTCTATCTCAATTCAACCAAGCTGGTTCTCAAGGACGGTTCTTTTTCTTCCCCATTCCAGTTTGGCAAAATCCTGGTTTGTCTATTAAGATTTCGCGAAGCTCAAGGGCAGGAGACAGTTTCGACTTGCCAACAATTTATTACGTTCGTGCCTGGAGCAACTCTCTGTAAAAGAATTCTTTGCCGTCTAAGCGTTTAAAATTTCTCGTTTAGTCGCGCAGTTCATCCATCTTTCACGCTATAATTGCCTGTATGAACGAAAAACGATTAGCACAAGTTTGCCACTTTTAGTGATCAGCTCGTTCTTTTGTTGACAGATAGCAAAGATATATTATAAGCTTCACATATGAAAACATTGATTGCATGCTAACGTACGGGATTGAGTCGGACGACCGTAAAATAACAGATAACGTGACTGATGGCTGACCCAGATGACAGGCATACTCGATTTTATCCAGCTTTCTTTTCTGATGTGTCGAACAAACTTACATCTTTTTTCAAATCTTCTAAATGAAATTCTCTTCAAAAATAGTCGTTTAGTACGGTGATTTATCTCGCTTTTAAAGATATTTATTCCAAAACTTAACTATTGTTCCAAATTAAATTTCTGTTTATTTTGTTAAGTTGAACATAAGCATAAGATTTCATCATACCAGAATAACGACTATGTCATAATACGTTTATAATGAAAACATTTTGTTATTGTACAGACTTTCACAACTTGTGAATAGTTAAAAACAATTCTATAACTATTTACATAATATGTTTTCAGGGAAAGTATATTCAGCAAAAGGAGATTTTTAGGCAGATATTCAGGCTTTATCAAGTCTGTAGATAAGAAAACTTTATGTAGCAATTTTGTCGAGTTATGTGCTGTTAAAACACTTAATAGGCAACGTCTATCAATACAAGTTTTCTTAAAATACGTAATTATTTACTTTAAATAACTCACATTTTTAAAAGAAACAAGTGAAACTTTCTGCGTTTAAAGTTTCTACAACTAAGATTATACTTCTAACCAATAAAAACTCGTTATAAAATACAAATATCCGAAACGTCTCGGATGAATACAATTTTCTCTCCCTCTCTACCTTTCTATGGTTACAAGAAGTACACAAACTGTCTTTATTATCATGATCCAGTTAATATAGGGTTTAATAGTTTTAACATCGAACGAAGTAAAGACCAAAATTCGATAAAATTTAAATTAAAAGCCAGTTAAACGACTTCATCAAAAGGGAAGATTTCGTTTCTTATTTGGTTTGTTTGTGCATTCAGTTACAAGTTATGTCACATGAATCTTCCGAGCACTTCACCATCATACGAACCGTCTTTATCTTAACCGATTCACCTGTCTGATACTTGAGTCTGATTCATAATTAGAAACTATTCAAACTAAGATAAAACTTTAAAAACGCCCAAAGTAAAAACAAAAGTCTCAACTTAAAAAAAAAGTAAATTATCGTTGGTGATTTACTGAGCTCCTGTTGATATCATTTATTGGTCATGGATAGCAGGGAATCATTAAACATATGATCTCACTAAAGCCTATCTTCTCGCCCTAAGATTACGTGTGCAGAGTAAAACTCCCTCCAACCCAAAAGAAAGGGAAGCAGCAGGTAGTCTGTGTTTCTTTTCCAGGGCTTTGTTTCGAACATTATCGAAAATGTAATGAAAACCCGTTTGGGTGTAAAAGTGAAGCTCCACATGACAAAGGGTACCATAGAAGACTCGCAGTTTGTAGGAACTCTCGTCATAAGATACCGTATTAGAATCGTAGTTTGCAGGAATTCTCGTCATAAGGTACCATAGAGGACTCGCAGTTTACAGGAACTCTCGTCATAAAGTACCATATTAGAATCGTAGTTTGCAGGAACTCACGTCATAAGGTATTATATTGGATCGCAGTTTGCAGAAACTCTCGTCATAAGGTACTATATAAGAATCGCAATTTGCAGGAACTCTCGTCATAAGGTACCATATTGGAATCGCAGTTTGCAGGAACTCTCGTCATAAGGTACCATATTGGAATCGCAGTTTGCAGGAACTCTCGTCATAAGTAACCATATTGGAATCGCAGTTTGCAGGAACTCTCGTCATAAGGTACCATATTGGAATCGCAGTGTGCAGGAACTCTCGTCATAAGGTACCATATTGGAATCGCAGTGTGCAGGAACTGTCCCGTCTCGTTTGATTTGAAGATTGCTATATAATTACTTAGCCACACTTCACAAGGAGTGGGAGGGCAAGGGTCAGCATTTCCGCTATCTGCGCAGTCAAGCCCCCTCAATTAACAAAATTCTGCCTAAAATATGCTGAGTCAGGTAGAGCATTACAAGGGCAAACTAGCCTCCACCTATCTTTACAGATCCTTATTTGGAAATTTTTAACCATTCTTTTTTCTCCGAAAATGTATGGTTTGAGTATTAATTAAACTGTAACTATTAAAGAAAATGAATTGAATTCTAAGCTTTAGGTGAGGATATTAGAAAAGATAAAAATTAGATCTAATACAAATCTGGTAAAAATGTATAAAGCAAAAGCCAAATTTTATAACTTTTTAAACAACATCAAAACATCTATCTTAAAAAATATACTTCGGAGGCAAACAGCACTGGCGCTTAGAGTATCGCTTTGAAAATATTAAGCATTAACTGAGAAAGATTGTTTGTTTGTTATGGATTTCGCGCAAAGCTACACGAGGGCTATCTGCGCTAGCCGTCTCTAATTTATCAGTGTAAGACTAGAGGGAACGCAGCTAGTCATCACCACTCACTGCCAACTCTTGGGCTACTCTTTTACCAACGAATAGTGGGATTGACCCTCACATTATAACGCCCCCACAAATGAGAAAGAAAAAATAAATAAAATTCAATCAAAGACAATATATATATATATATATATATTCAAAAACTGTTACAAATATAGGCGATTCTATTATAAATAATGACTAGTGGCATGTTTATATCATAAGCTACAACCTTTTACAAATTATAACCAATATATTTAGATTTATTTTATCTTTTAGTTGTGTTGACAATTAGAAATTTTCTTATTGAACGTGTGCACACATGGCCCTAGGTGTATAGTCTCTTCGGTAGGTGCTAATCAGGACTTTTTCTGCCTTCCACTTGTTATTCGCGTTTTCATTACTCACCTTTGACTGTGTAAGGTTTTCTGGTCGACTGTGGTAAGGATGTCGATTTCCAGGTCTTCCTGACAGTGCTTGTTGACTCAACTAGGCGATGTCGATTTTCGGGTTGGGATGCCAATTCTAAAAACTTTAACTTGAGAAATAAAATATATGTAGACTCACCCGCAAGTACCTCTTTTGTTTTATCACGATCCTGTTCTATTTTACTTAACATACCGTACCCTTCACTTCAGTGACCTTCTTCTACTTATTTCAGTAAACAGTAATTTTTTTCTGTTGACTCAACTTCAATTTATTCATCGTAAGTTACGTTTAGTTCGTTTCTTTTCCTCTTGGGTTTGGGTTTATTATAAATAAAGCAAATATATATTTCACTGAAAACGCCCTCCCCACTGGCACAGCGGTATGTCTGGGGACTTACAACGCTAGAAT
>NW_013665696.1:583464-594473 GCF_000517525.1 Limulus polyphemus | reverse complement strand
TCACCATTCAAATCCTCATCTTTTGCGGGTCATCCCACCCGTGAATTTAATTTCTTCGGCATTTGTGTGTTATAACTTTTTCTCTAAAAATGGCTTGAGTTAAAGACACCATATTTGATGAATTGCTAGAAACGTCAAAAATGGTGATTGAAAATTATAAACAAATATGATCACAGTAAATAGAAGATTCAGAAACGGCATACCATTACTGAAATTATCTTTATATTTCTAAAATTTAAAATAATGTTAGATTAATTCACTTTCTCTCGCTGCTATTTTTTTCCCTTCTTTATGAGAATTATGTAAATAGAGATTTAAAGGACAAGATATGACACAGCTAATTCAGCTAACATTGTATGGCGGTTAAGGAACCATTTTATAGTAGTTCACAAGACTTAGGACTTTTAGCTTATTGTGTGTGTATATCTTGGTCGTCTTTGTTCCTGTTGAATAAACACATACCAACTCTGACTTCATGAAAGAGAAGCTAATATTTCAAATCAGTGTTTTTTATTTGAAAAATACGACCCTAAAAACAACGCTAATGTCAACAGACTTTCTTCAACAACAGAACCAATCAAATAACTATTTCATTCGCTTTAGCTTTGTCTGCTGAGCAGTTTCGATAGACAGGTACTTATCAGCTGTAGATATAAAGTTTAACAACTTTGTTGCTCTTAAACAATTGAGAGTAAAGTGTTTTTTGCATTATTAACTTACACCAAGTGAAATACTGGTATTTTTTACGTCATTATTTTAACATTCTTTGTCAAAGTTTGAATTCTACAAGACCAAGCACTAAAGATGAGCAACAACTTTTCGTTTATAATGTAGTTAAACATGTATTCTGAAGGTAGATAGCTACTCACAATACCAACGACCAGCCAAGAACTATAGTTTCGAGCTATCAGCTCTTTATGTCTTCAGAAAATAAGCAAACTTTCGCCCAATTTTCCAAATATTTTAATAATTTACTATAGAAAACAGTGTCTTCATTTTAAGAATGCACAGCTTTTCAATATATAGCACTAGATTCATTTATTCAGTAAATAACTTCCCTTTCAATTTATATTTATTGTAACAACTTACAGTTTCAACTGAGTACTCATTTGCAGTGTTAAAACTAGCGGAATGTTGAAAAGACGAGATATAATTTTGACCGGTCAATACGGTATTTTTGGACACTGTAAATACAGGACTTAAAATAAATTATATGGCTATTTTTCTATACAAAATATCACATATTCACTCATAGTAAACACTTCGGTGTTAGGTATTTACCAGTTTTCTGTCATTTGAATGTGTTAGATATTTGCTATAAATGACGTTGCTTGTGGGTTTTTACCACTGCAGTAAAAAAAACCTTGTGATATTGTTGGCTAAACTGTTTTTTCTCATATACATTTAACTTTCATTCTGTCACAACCAATGTGCTTCGTCTAACTACTAACTAACAATGAAAAAATACCATATGATTTAAAATATAAATTTTTCTTTTCTTAGATATCTTCAAATTTTTCATAATTATTGATAGCTCATGAAAAGAGTTCGCATTCTTAGATATTTAAACAAAGCTTCAGATGAGTCACTAATACATGCAACTGTTTATGTTTTAGTGTAAAAATAAAGTCTGTCTATAAAATATGACTCAATTTTGGTGTAGTAATGTAGTATCTGTTCCAACGCTCTGATAGAAAGTATTAATATCTCTATACACAGGATTAAAACTGATTGAGTATAGTGTCAATTGAGGTTTCTTTTAAAGATTTTGTTTTTACTAGTCTTATTTAGTGTATATAAAAAAGTCCCATAGAGTGTCCTGTCTTCCTAATTTGTTGTTGTTGTTTAAATATGTTTTGGTGCAAAATGCGCTGTTGTTGGACAGCATATTAAATGAGACAATTAGGGCCAATGTTCACAGGAAGTATGGTTCTAGGCTAAGATTGTAACCATTTTGAATGCAGTTCTAAATAAAAACCTTTAATTTGTTCAAAGGAACAGTTTTAAGCCTAGAGAACATAGCTTTAGTAGCCGTGCAACAAAAGATATAGTGGCTACTTCTTTTTTTTTAAATGTCACCTTTTCTTTTTCCGTGGCTGCTTCGTTATCTTCTACAGTCTTTGGCGTCTCTACACTAATGAATACACCTTTAAAAATGTGATTGATGTGTCGTAAATGGTATATCTCAATTACTTCTTTTATTTTTCAGCCATTACAAAACAGAACTTCTTAGATTCCTTTCTGCAAATGAGGGTAGATTGGAATGGATACAGAGGTTTGCGTTCTCATTATAAGTATTTAGAGATGACTGACCGTGAGTTATAAAAGGTTTACTGACGGATATGACCCTCTCTCCGTCAGTTGAATGAGGTATTGGACTTAACACATGAGCTATAATGACCATGAATGCGTTGCAATGTGTGATACGATTAATAATTTGACTACTTCAGTTAAAGTTGGTGTTCTTTGAAGTTAAGCACAAAGCTATACAATGGGTTATTTGTGCTCTGATCACCACATGCATCGAAACCCGGTTTCTAACGCTGTAAGTCCCCAGACATACCTCTGTCACACTGGGAGGCCTTCATTAGAGTTTTCTTCTTCAAAATACTCTACTTCTCAAAAAAAGTCTAATGTACTCAAGTCTGGGCTTAGCTAAGCTAAGTTCTTGGCGGTCTTTAGCGTGTCTGCACTAATGAATACATCTTTAAAATATGGTTGATGTGTTGTCAGTATCACAAAAAACGTTGACTCAAGTATATCCCCAGCCATACATATATATTTTGTTCAAACTTCTCCCGATAATTCTGAACTGTCGATGAGTCTAGCTTTTCAGTCACAAGCTGATTATAAATTGTCTTTAATAGTTTTTTTACTGAGGCAGAGCAATGCTTCCAATGAAAATGTGCTATCATCAGCCACCAACATGCATTGCTTTAATACCTCTTGCCATTCCTGTAGCAACTGTATAGTAATTACAATTGAGGGAAGCCCCTAGGTACCGAAACACTATTACAGATAGGCGTTTCGATGATAATAGGGGATTCAATTAAAATAAAATATGGAAACAAAACTGAAGCTCAATTATATGGTTTTCTCTAATGATTTAAATCTTTAAGTTTCATTAATTTATTTTAACATTTAGAAAACCTAACTTTACTACTTACTGACCATCTTAATTTTATCTCTTACCAAAATGGCCGTCAAAAGAGGCCCTGGGTTTAACATTATTGATAGGGTAGTAAAGAAAGAGAGGCAGAAATTGGATATAGAGCCTAAACATCATCGTTTTCTGATTGAAAAATTGACAACAATTACTTTACTGGCAGCTCAGAGCAGGAGATAAATCCTGACCATGTAAAACTTCCCTTTTGCTTCGGGGTTGTCGTGTGTGGTCTGCTTTATATATATTTATAGCCCAGTCTAAATGCATCAAGTAAGTAAAGAATGCCAGTTGAATGGTTTCATTTTTCACAAGCTTGTATAGAAATTTTCTTATTAGATTTCATACAGTAATAATAATAATAATTATTCTTTTTTTTTGCTTACATTCTCAAACTTTGAGAACAATTCACCAAAGAAGCGTATAATAATATGTGTGCCAATATAGTGATTTAGTGAGTGAAATAAACCCTACCATTGTCATTACTTAACAAACAGAAAAAATATACAGAGGAACTTGCAAAGACTTACGTCTTTTCAGCAATTCAAAGATTAGGAGGTCGTGTATCACCTATGCGATTTTGAAATTCCAGTTATTATTTTTTTTACATTAAAGACTCATTATATACTAATGCAGCGTGAATTGGATATATTTATTGCACATGTAAGTTGACTCCCAAAACAGAAGGTTTGGAGATTTGATTAGTGGAAGTTAAAGCAGAGAATCAGAGCTTTTTTCAATACATTTATACCACATGATACAGGACCGAATGTCAAAATACAAATACGCTTCTTAAACATAATACACCAATACAACAAAGGCACGCTTCACGGTTACTTTCAGAATGGAATATAAAACTGAATAAGAAAAAGAACCAATAATTTAACCAATCACAAACTGGTAAACAATGCTTGCGACAATTCTGTCTTCTCTCGTAACCGTCTGGTTACCAAAGTCTAATTGACCAATGAAAAGTAAGACACAGTTTTGATGGGCATGAAAAGCCCATAAGTGACAAATCCCAGTATTATGTTTCCGAAAGACCAGTCTTGTTGTTGACCCCCCCCCCCCAAAAAGTACTGTTACAGTTACAAATTTTAGAAACTTATTTGTAATCTAACACTTAGCTTATGATATATACACACACCACATCGAGATATATAATTTTTAACTTTACTAAGTTGTGAGTAATCTTTTGATAAAGCTGTTTAGGTGATTACGATGAAATTATACAATGAAACTTCTTTGATTTTTGATATCACATTTTATGGATATGTCATGGAAGTTCACGTTTAATGAGAAACTGAATTAATAGTATCTTATTTATAGGCTGTGAGATAGGAAAATTTTGTGACCGTTTCTAATGTCTGGAATATAACATAAGATTTCCACGTGTCATTAACTCATTTTCTATATATATCCCAGGAAATTAACGTGTTTGTATATAATTTATAGAATGTGTCACTGTGAATCCACTTGTCAGGATCTTTACATGTTGTGGTACGCGAGAAATATGGAACAGTGTTTCGTTACTAGAAATTGCCCTGTCACACACTGTATATTTACTGGTATAAAATATTAGGTTTCGTTTCACCTCATAGATGTATCAAAGGAATTCATTTTCCATAGAATTGTATGTATGTTCACATAAGACAAAAATGATAAAACTCTAAAATAACAAATGTATCACTATTTTAAGTAGGCGTGAGATAAAGCATCCTATGTTCTTTATTGATGTGCTCCTCTCTAATAGATGATCTCATATCTTTGTCATCCACTTGTTTGTTTAGTTTAGTGAATATAAAACAAAACTTAATATATTAAAACTAGTGTAATGCTTAAATACATTTAAGCTTTTCCTAAAACAATAAGTTTATAGTCGAACGCATGAGCTTCATCTAAGAAAGCACAAACGAGCACTTCTTATCAAACTGAGAACGACAGTTTCAATTTAACTCTTTATCGATATTCCTAATATTTTGATACATCTATTATAGCAGATTTCTATTTAAGATAAATTCGTCTGCCCATTAAAGAGTTACATTAGAACTCCACATGAGGCTTAGTTCTTATTAATAAGTTACTTGTGTGAATACAAACTGCAAGCTTTTACAGATAAATGTAATTTTAAACGAATAAGAAGGGTCAGTCACTTTTGTATAGACAGCAAATGTATATATGAAAACTGCTAGCTTGATATTCAGGTAAAGGGATATCCAACTTGTAGTCAAAAGTATTAACAAAATGTTTAGCAAAGGAAAATAAGTATACAAAAGTTAGCAACTCAACAAAATTATCATTCACAATGTTAAATGTGTTGACACTAAAAAACTTACGTTCTGGACTATCTCGTCGCTGGAGCGAAGATCAAAAAACCAAGAGAAATAACGAGAAGAATCCTGATCAAGAAGTATTCAAAATCAAGGGGAGAATTAAGATAGCAATATCGAGAGAAGAACTGTATGAATACCCCACTTTTGTAGTCGGACCGAAGTGCTAGTGGTATCTCACAATCATTTAGGTTACATACTTAACCATTTCAAGCTCGTTTGTACAGGTTTCCGTACCACCTGTTTGATCATACGGACTTCCTAGAAGTCTCCGTAGAAATTTGTACACGCTTGCAACATGTAAACTTTAACTTTATAATAGGATTAATTAGTAGATGTTTACTGCCTTGAGACATTCGGTCAACACGAATGTGATCAATTACATAAAGAAACTGTATTTCAATTTTGAAAAAGAAAATCACACGAACATATCTACATAAAGATATATTCTATACTAATCACGAAAGAATGAAATATGATAATATTAAATCCTCACAGTAGTAACCGATATTCCCCACCTTGTTTTACCACGTGTATTCCAAATTTGTCTCCTCTCAGTTACATATGTTTCATTATGTTCAAGTCTCACCGTATATATACACAGTATCTATAATGATAGTAACAGTTTCTATATAATTGTTTGTTTGTTTGTTTCTAATTATGCACAAAGCTACACAAGGGCTATCTGTGCTCTGCCCACCACGGGTATCGAAACCCGGATTCTAGCGTTGTAAGTCCGCAGACATACCGCTGTGCCACTGGGGGGCATTCTATATAATAAACATAAAGGCAGCATCCGTGAACTAAGCACCATCTATGTCTTTAAAAAAACATAATAAATGATCAAATTCAAATTTTATGAGTTATGGTATTTGCTAGAATCCATAACATACGAAATGAAACAGCTAGTTGAATTCGTTAAATCATATGCCATACTGAACATAATAGAATAATTATATGAGTATTTTCACAATACATTTTATTTTTTGTTACTATGGCAAAAATAGCATTAATCAGTTCTTCAATTTATTAACACTCGTATAAAATTTTATATTTGTTATAGTTTTGTAAGATAACATATATTGAATAGAGACGCAAAGAACCTCATTGACGCGCTGTTTTGGCTATTTTAAAACTATTTTTATTAATTTTATTTATAACATGAAATATTACTTTTCTCTCCTTTTCTAATTGTTTATGTAATAACGTTGAAGTGAGTTTGTCATAGCTCTTCAACTTGCGATCTTGAATCTTTCAAACTATTTCAAAATATAATAGCTTAAACATCGAGATAAATACAGTTTCATTCAAATTATCTTTTAAAAAATTGTTTGTTTGTTGTGAAGCACAAAGCCTACACAATGGGCTATCTGTTCTGTGCCCTCCATGGGTGTCGAAACCCGGTTTCTAGCGTTATAAGCCCTCAGATTTATTGTTAATTCACTAGACGAGCTCTTTTTTTTAAATAAAATTAACATTTGAAAGTTTTCTAATGTATTTCATTTTCCTCGTGTAAAACTAATGATGATATCTATATGTATATACATGTATATCAGAACGTATTGTTTCATGTTTTTTGTCCCTCGGTGGGACAGCGGTAAGTCTACGTTAAAATCCGGGGTTTGATTTCCCACGGTGGACATAGCAGATAGTGGAATGTAACTTTGATTTGCTCCCAGTGGCACAGCAGTATGTTTGCGGACTTACAACGTTAGAAACCGGGTTTCTATATCCATAGCGGGCAGAGCACAGAGAGCCCATTGTGTAACTTTGTGTTTAATTAGAAACAAATAAACAAATCTAGTTTTTCCACACCAATTCATGTCACTATTAACACGTATGATTCTCATTTTCTTCTATATCTTGTATTTCTTGGTTTTAATTTCTTTAATTTCTTATCATACTTAAATTTCTTGCCACGACTGTTGTAGCACTTGCCTTGAATGCTATGTCTCTTAACGCTATGACTGTTGACATGTTGTTCTCTTTAAAACTTCTGATAGGACTACAGGTTTTTGGACCACTTTCCTTTTATGGAGTTGTGCTGTAAAATAGTTTACAGCACAAAAATGTAATATCTATATTTATATAGACAATAAATGTATTTGTAAAAATTTGATTCTCTTGTTCACCGCTGTTTACCTGACGCCATAATCTTTGTCAGGACATTTACGATGGCATCATCATCACCTCAATAATTTTACTGTTCCAGAACTTTACAGTTATACTAACTTTTCTCGAATATTTTAAAGACTGTATCGGTCTGAGAGTCTTCAAACAATTCGAGGAGGGGGGGGGGGGAGATTAGTCTAAAAATTATATAGTTACAAGCTGTTGTTCAACCACTAGCAGTCAAAAAGAAGAAAGACAGGTGTAACGCCATTTTTGAAGTCCTTAGCTAGTTTTAACAAAAGCAAATTATTGACGCCGATTCCAAAAATTATACGATGATAAACTGATTGACTCTCTAAGTTCAATTACTTCAAGCTGAAAATAGGCATTCGTTTAAATGCTAGTCTTGTCTCTTCTTTGCCTGGAAGCTACGTTGAATTTCGTAGGGAAATCTCAGTCGTATATGTACACACACACACACACACACACACACACATATATATATATATATATATAACCTCGCCTGCACAGTTCCCGAACAAATCATTCAGACAGTCTGGCTCATATAAAACACCCGCAGGTGAATTGTTTAGAACGTGCAAAAAGATTCTTGCGATCTCATTTTTATCCCATCGTAAAACTTATCCCATTTCAGGTTTGTGATCAATTAGGCTTCTTTCACATAAGGGCGCCATCATATCAGACCATAATTATTCTTTACGTCCTGTGGGCTTACAAGGAGCGTATTATGTGAATCAAGGTAGAATCCAAATGCCAGAAAAATACTGTATTATAATTATGACGTCGCTTGTTTTGAAACGGTTACATGTCAAGCATTTCCAGGTTTGTTGCCAGTAACAATGAATCATTGTTTATTCTATATAGTTTCAGTTCCTTTATCGAAAAGGTTAGATTTTCAGTTGTTGTTGTTGTTTGTTTGTTTGTTTTTTGGGGGGGGGTCTTTTTGCCAGGAGTTATTATTTTGTTAGGCTATATTACGTCTTTATCATTCTATATTGATAAATTAATTTTGCATGTAATAAAATATTAGTCTGTTTGTAATGATACTTAAAGCTTTTGTGCTTAGCCTACCATTTTAAGGAGCCAACGATTTGATTTGACTAATATATAAAAAAAATATTGTTTTAGTTTAATAATGGCTGGAGACGGCTTGAATGGGTTGTTGTACATTTGCTGTTATGTTAAACTTATATTAAAGTTTTTCTTCATTACCCATTCAAGCCGTCTCCAGCCATTATTAGTCTCAAAGTGGGTTCCTCGTCATCGAATTGTTTTAGTTTGTTTTGTTTTTTCTTAATCCGTAATTACGTGTTTAAAGTACGGTGATTACAAGTTTTATTACATATTAATACTAGAAATAAACGACCTTATAAAAAATGTTTGTATTTAATTAGACACTTACATTCGAATAGAATATATTATTTAAACCATTTGAAGCTTTGTACTGTCAGTTTCGGTTTGTGTTTTAGTGAACGCTCCCGAATAAGCTGTAAAACGAAACGTTGAGTGACTAATTAAATAAAAACAACATTTTGGTGTTATAAGGTCGTTTATTTCTAGTAGTAATATGTCTTCTATACACCAGTATGCACTACAGAAATTAAATAATAGGTTTTCATTACACCATTTACGATAATTTGTTACCGTGTACAAATACGAAATCTTTTCTCATCAAAAAGACGTGTTTTAGAGAAAAACGTTCTCATATTTTGTTGTTTTAAGTGTTCCTAGATGTAAGGTGTCATGTTTTGTTCATCTCGTGAGTACAGTAGTTTAGAAAGCTGGGACAGAAAAAAACAAAACAAAAACACTTCCTGTCCTTATATTCAATTGACACCATTGTTCTCGCTTTTTAATTTATGACACAAAATGTCGCATCGTGAATTCATCATCATGAAATGATTTAAATCTATTTGTTCGTGCAAGCGCAAAGTTACACAGTGGGTTATATGATTTTTGGCCCACAACAGGTACCTTGCTCCGATTTTTAGCGTCGTAAGCCTCAAGCTTACCTCAAGCTGGAGTCGAGACGATTTAAGACAAAAATAGTTAAGAAACATATTTTGGATTAATATTCTTTAACCAAGAATATTAGATAACTCCTGTAAAAATGAACAGAGACAATCTGCTTGTCTGCTGTGTTCACATTTATTCAAAACCTCTTATGTATACAGTATTCCATTTCAGGCATGTTATATTAAAAAGGCCTGTAGTGTATACGTAATGAGGATTAATTTTTTTATTTACATCATTTTTCAGTCCCAAGGTATGTTAATTGTGCAGAGAAAATTTACTTTCCGTGAGGATGATATCAAGTTTTTGTTTTTTTTTATATATGCTCATCAAATAACTTCCTGAGAAATAATGCTGGTGTCTCCGTCACTGAAATACCAGCTAACCAGAATTCCTAAACTGATGCCCTTCGCAATTTGCTATGGTTGTAAGCACATTTATAAAACAAGCATTTCATTGGATAAGCCATCTAGGCTTCACCATGAATACCTTTACAACGTTAAACAGCACGTGCCAAAAATTATTCATCATCCTACGTGCTCATCCCATTAATTGTGACATTTTCTCTTTCGTATTTTCCTTTTTTTTTTAAGAAAACATTACATTCGTGCGACACGCATACCAGTTCTCTCATGTCAGGTCTTTTGTATATCATTTTATAAAAATTCCCCGAAAAAAAAGGGGCACAAGGTAATTATTGGAGCCTAAGAAGACTAGCTCGCCCACGGCCTGTAACTGCATATTTGAGGTGCAGTTTGAAAGATGCGAGAGTTTGGCGGTAGCCTTAGTCACGCATTTATTTTTTTGTCGTTGTCAAAAATGTCATTAATCATAACAAAAATGAAATTATGTTTCAAAGAAAAATTTATAATTTGAATGATTAAATCGTCAATTTGTGGTTTACTTGAATAAGTTCTTGAATATTCTACAAAAACCGTGTTTTAAGAGTTTGGCAAATATACTTGAATTTCATTCAATAACGTTAGTTATATTAGTGATTTATAAAACACGAAATGACAAAACTATAAATTATTCTTGTTTATTTCCAAGAACGGAAATGATATAAATTTCACTAAAAAAACTTATCAAATCACGACGTAATCTTATGGAAAATGAAACGTTTCGAAATACTACCAGAGTTGCTAATATAATTTTGTCTCCGGTGGGTCGCCGGTAAGTTTTCGATCTTACAACGCTGAAATTTGTAGTTCGAACACAGCAGATAGCCCTATATATATAACCAACAAACAAACATAAGCTAACATAATTCTGAACGCTTTGTTCTTTATTAGTGGCAATCTACGGGTCGCGGGTTCGAATCCCCGTCACACCAAACATGCACGCCCTTTCAGCCGTGGGGGCGTTATAGT
>NW_013665696.1:576434-583443 GCF_000517525.1 Limulus polyphemus | reverse complement strand
CCCTCGTGTAGCTTTGCGCAAAATCCATAACAAACAAACGAACTTTATTGGTAAGGAAACTTTACTGTAACTATTGTTTCAAAAATAAAATTCACACATTAAGTAAATCTTAGAGTATTGAAAAACAGCTATGTTAGAATTATGAGCTAATTCTTTTAATAACTCCATTTATCACATGTCTGGTTTTTAAGTTTTTAAAAAGAAAGTGACTTAAAAAACCTATGAATTACTTATAGGTATTCTGGTAGTCCAGGATAATGTATTATAGGCCTATTATAGTCCAGATTGTTTGAGGACCATTTGTTTGTATCCCTTAATACAAATGCTAATTAACCTACGTAAGGCCTCTTTGTATTTTAACAAATACTACTTAGTATAATTTCACTGTGTCCGTGTAACACTCTTTATATTTTTTGTTGTTATACAGAAATCAGAAAAACACAATCGCTTTAGGCATATTTTTTCACAACACTCTGTCCCCCGGAAGGTCAGTATGTAATGTACGGACTGACAATGCTTAAATCTGGGGGTTCGATTTCTTTCGGCGAGCAGAGCGCACATAGCCCATTGTGCAGCTTTACGCTAAAACAACGACGACAACAAATTCAACGCTCAGGCGATATTAAACTTTGGTGTGTTATATAAATCGAAGAAAATCTCGCACCCGCCGTATCTCAGAAACATGTGTTATATACGTTAAACCGATACATCAACACTATTTCTGATAGTAATTCAGACGTATCGCATTAAAAGTTCCTTTATGAGAAAACCAGTATGCCATTTTTATCCGTAGACTTCTGATTTGTTGTCAGTTTGAAAGATATCCGTCCTACTTCTTATTAATTGTTGTTTAAAACTTAAAATGTAGGTTAATAAATTAATATTTGATAAACTGGGAGTTTTTTGGCCCATCAACTGGAGCCTTTTCCATAAATGTAGCAATAAATGATAACTATGCCTCGAAATGAGTCGCTTACAATATAGTCAGTTTATCTTGTTTTTTGCCCAAAACTACTCGAGGGTTATCCGTCCCTAATTTAGAAGTGATAGACTGGAGAAAAGCCGGCTCTTCGACTACTCTTAACCAACGAAAAGTGTGAATGACAATCACATCATAACGCCCCTACAGCTAAACGTATGTTTGGTGACGGGATCCGAACCCACGACTCAAAGACTGTAAGTCGAACGCCCTAACCATCAAGTCATGCCAGTCCCCAATAAAGACAGTTTCTTATGCATAAACACATTTTTTAAATATATAGAATATTACTTATGACGTATATGTAATTACAAAATACTGCTTGCTTTGCAATGTAAGTATTACAGTGTTTACATCGGAAGAGAAATGCATTTCAATATTATCATTATATATATATATATACTGTTTACTACAGAATCAAAAACAAAGATTTATTCTTCGCGTGCAAATCCCTTTTACGTGCTCACTCAGAACCTTATTCTTGCTTTAAACTGAGTATGAAATTTTGATTGTTACTTTACATAGTCGCAGATGAATCAGTGCATATCTAAATATTCGCGTGTGTATAAATCTATTCGTTCAACACAGTGCTTGTATGGTGATTCTGTGATCCCAGGTGGTTCAGCGGTAGATTTACGAACTTGCAACTCTAAAATCTGAAGAGTTCGATTCCCCACACTGGACAGAGCGCGGATGGCGTTAAAAAGAAAACAACAATAACAAATGAAACTGTGGCGAGTCGCCACAGTTGCGATTCTTGTCACCAAATAAGATATACTAAGCACCTATACATATGGTTCAAGGAGAATTCCCAAACATTCGACATTGCAATATTTCCAAGGATAGACTTATGACTAAACAAGTTCAAAGAAAAATATTCGTACAGCTAGATTGTTAAACAATGTAGAACCAAAAGACGCAGCATTTCGAAGAATGGAGCCTCTGATATTATTTGTAAGTGAAGAACCCACAAAGCAGAGACAATAATGGGTCCAGAAACCACACCCAAAAAATAATCAGTAATAAAAGCTTTATCTAGCAAAAAGTAAAAGCTATCGTTACGAATGTCGTTGTGATAAAGTTAGGCATATCTCCTGTTGCTATTAACAAATTCACGAAACTTTATAAGCCGAAAAATTGCGAACTTCCAAAGACACTTCGAAAGGAAGATAGACTGTTGTCATGAAAAATGTAGTGAAAAATCTGAAATCAAAGCAGTCCTTTCGACCACATACCTGTCAAGTTCCTTGATTCAACTCTAATGAACTTTTGTACCTATGGTTCGCTTAAACATGTTCTTGGAACATACAGTGGATAGTTTGGGAAAACGTATGACCTCATTGTACTTTGAACAGGCTTGTTCTAAAGATATTGCGATGTCGGGCAACAGAATGTAATCATGGCCATCGGAATGAGTACGATCAGCGATAGCGAAAGTCCCAAGGGCAGCACGAGACATAGAGCATCGTTCTTGTAAGAAATGTGCGACTGCCTTCTTGTGTACACTTCTTCTGTAAACACACTTAACTACATTAGGAACCCGAATGAAATCTTTATATTAAGTGCTTTTCAACAGATAATTAAGCTTCACTTGCACATGTGTTAACGTTAAACTTTATTTAAAATATCGTTCTTTTAAAAGAAATTGCTCCTAAGATTTATATTTTGTTTTATAACACATCTAATTTTATTCATAAAAGAAAGTGTTCGATACCTTTTCCCAATAACCTTTCAAAATGTAGTTTATAATTTAATTTTTGTAATAGTTACAAATTAATAAATTGATTGCTTCTGTACACGACTGCCATTCATTTGTCCATTGATATACTAAAGGCTTTGTGATCTTCAATGTAATTCTAGGTTTAATAAAATAAAATTCGATGTTAATTGTGATTTGTAACTGTAGCATTTAGAATATAATTCATTTAAAAGATAGGATGTTGTATTGAAAAAAATGTATTTAACATCCTTAAGTTGCTTGATGTGCGAGGTGATATAGAGTTCGTTGTGTAAGTTTAATATTTGCTGTTTATTACGTAATAGTAAACTTTACACTATAAAAAGTTTCTGTGCATTCTTACAAGTGGACACTATTGATCGTGTAAATTAAAACAGTAATATAACAACTTCTATAAGGAGCACGAACAAGTAGCTCAACTAAATAGTCAGTTAAAATAATACTTCGATATAACTTATACAAATGTGATCAATTCTACGCACTATTGTCAAACATATCTTGAAAAAAAAATTGTTATATAAACTGTCCTAGTTTGTCCCGGCTCGGTATCTTTGTCGTTCTTATAACTTTTCAGCTGGAGGTTTCAGATGAGAAAAGCAATACCGAGACTACGATATAGAAAATTAGCTTACAGAGTCAATTACATTTTATGTAAATTATAGTTATTTAGTGAGAGTTCCTCGCTAAAAAGAGAAGCATTAAGAACAGCAAGTGTGGTAATGTTAGGAGCATTAAGAACAGCCAGTGTGGTAATGTTAGGAGCATTAAGAACAGCCAGTGTGGTAATGTTAGGAGCATTAAGAACAGCAAGTGCGGTAATGTTAGGAGCATTAAGAACAGCCAGTGTGGTAATGTTAGGAGCATTAAGAACAGCCAGTGTGGTAATGTTAGGAGCATTAAGAACAGCCAGTGTGGTAATGTTAGGAGCATTAAGAGCAGCAAGTGCGGTAATGTTAGGAGCATTAAGAGCAGCAAGTGCGGTAATGTTAGGAGCATTAAGAACAGCAAATGTGGTAATGTTATGTTAATATTACTAATATGTTTGGTTTGAGTAAAATTATCAAAGCATTAGATAAGTTTATGCTTAAATTGTTGCTTCATGGTGTAAATTTCGCGAATCAATCGCCTATGTTTAGAGTCCACCACATATTGATTAGGAGGTCTTTCTGCTAAAACTACTGTGTGATCACCAGCGTTTCGTTTGCCTCTATAAAGAGCCGAAATTCAAGAAACTAGCTCTTTCGACAGAGAAATAAACGTAAGATCACATACTACAAAAAAATACGGACCCAGTTATTGTTTGAATGAGTTATACTCTTTAGAACAAAAAGAAAGAAATTCGCTGTGATTTAAGAGTTTCGGAGATTTTGTCAGGAATGTATAGGATGATGTTATTGCACATCTAACGTAATATTTGCATTATATATATATATACTACACTATGGTTGGTTTACCCTTACTATTTACCAGTACAAGACGTCTAAATGTTATCACAAATTTCAGCTTCTGAAGCCGTTTGTTTAGTAACACACACACACACATATGTATATACATCGCAGCTTCGTGATCTTATTGTTTTCTGTTTCCAACCCACAGTTTGCACACACCGTGATAGTGGATAAACGTGTATGAAGCAGATTTTCCCACATTTCCACCGCTGGACTATTAGCCACACTTTCCCGGGTTCAGTAACCGTGAAGTTGGAGTTTCCTGTGCTGAGACTGTTGTACTACTTTAAATATTCCGCTTAAAATGTCTACCCCATGCCTGGTTGTGGTTAGAGCGTGATTACACTCTGGTTCAGTGTTTGCGGTAGATCTTTGGAGGGAAAACCAAAGCTAGTCGTTTAAAATAAATAGACGGGTTACCGTAGTTCCGTAACATACAGAAGATAAATTGTCGAACCTTTCATCGTCAGAGGATCAGTATTGTGAGAGGATAAGAAATAGAATGGTACTAGTAACTTAGCTGCACTAATGTAAGTCCTAGCGACACCTAGCGAAAATAGTTACCTCACTTGTTGTTTTTTATGCCTTACTTTATTGCAACAATTTCGTTCGATTTTCCGGTTGTAGTAATTCCGAACATAATGCAAGTAACTAAGCACAAAAATTAATTATGAAGCTTATCTAGGCTATCATATACTAAGAATGTAACTGGTGATATTTAATATCTAAACGTTTATTTCTGAATGATGAGGGCTTGAATTCATTCCATGATAAACTCAGGACACATAATCTTAAAAATACTTGCTGATTTTATTTCCCTGTTTGTTTCTGGTTTAATTTATACCGCTTTGAAAAAGGCGCCGAATACAGAAGTCAGTGTTATGATTGTTTATGTGTGTTAGAGAAAATTGAAACTGTAAAATGTCGACAACAACGTTTATCCTGATAATTTCGAGAGTTATCAAATAACGTATACTGCAGCTATAAAAATTGATAAAAACTTGAGTAAATTAGGAAGATTAATACTGAGGGGAGATGGCAAATAGTTTTAAGGAAATTGGCAACACCATAGGTGGAGTGTGATGTATTCATTTCGAATCGTAAGATTATTACATAGAAAAGTGGTGAAGGAGTGTTGGGTGTAAAGTAGGGGTAAGAGATAACGAAAGGAAGAAAATTCCAAGGGTTTAAATGAGATGCCAAGAACAGACCTACCTTAAAAACGAAATAAAAAACACACACGATATCTCTACATTGAAATTAAATGTAAATAGTTTTATATCGAAAAAAGTGTGGGGGACTAAACTGACAGTGAAGTCGCTTGTGGATAACTTTACTGACAAACATCGATCAAGAGGATTAGTACTATGAGAAAATGTCTGGTGAAGTTTAAGGAAACCGGTAACATATTGCTGACAAACATCGATCAGGAGGATCAGCTCTATGAGAAAATGTCTAATGAAGTTTAAGGAAACCGGTAACATGTTGCTGACAAACATCGATCAGGAGGATCAGCTCTATGAGAAAATGTCTAATGAAGTTTAAAGAAACCGGTAGCATGTTGCTGACAAACATCGATCAAGAGGATTAGTACTATGAGAAAGTGTCTGGTGAAGTTTAAAGAAACCGGTAGCATGTTGCTGACAAACATCGATCAGGAAGATCAGCTCTATGAGAAAATGTCTGGTGAAGTTTAAGGAAACTGGTAACATATTGCTGACAAACATCGATCAAGAGGATTAGTACTATGAGAAAATGTCTGGTGAAGTTTAAAGAAAGCGGTAACATGTTGCTGACAAACATCGATCAGGAAGATCAGCTCTATGAGAAAATGTCTAATGAAGTTTAAGGAAACCGGTAACATGTTGCTGACAAACATCGATCAGGAGGATTAGTACTATGAGAAAATGTCTGGTGAAGTTTAAGGAAACCAGTAATATGTTGCTGAGAAACATCGATCAGGAGGATCAGCTCTGTGATAAAATGTCTGATCAAGTTTAAGAGAACCTGAAGCATGCTGCTGACAAACATCGATCAGGAAGATCAGCTCTATGAGAAAATGTCTGGTGAAGTTTAAGGAAACCGGTAGCAGTTGCTGAGAAACATCGATCAGGAAGATAAGCTCTATGATAAAATGTCTGATCAAGTTTAAGAGAACCTGAAGCATGCTGCTGGCAAACATCGATCAGGAGGATTAGTACTGTGAGAAAATGTTTGGTGAAGTTTAATGGAACCGGAAGCATGTTGTTGACAGACTTAAAATTGGAGGACCAGAATTATATAGAAATGTCTAAACAGTTTTAAAGAAATCAGTAGTTGACGAACATCAACTAGGAAAACCAGTGCTGCGTGTTTTTGTTTGTTCTCCTTCAAGCGCAAAGTTGTGTAATGGGCTGACTGTGCTGTGCCAATTGCATAGATCGAACCTTAAGTTTTAGCGTTATGAGCCATCAAGGGTTAGCACTTTATACAATCACTTAAGTTTAAATATTAATTAGTAACTAAACTAAACAAAACAGTTACTAATTAATAATTAAACTTAGGTGATCGTATAAGTTACTCATTACGATAACATTTAATAGCGATAGTTATAACCGTACCGTAAATACTTGCTAATAAAGCTCAAGCAAAAGAGCAGTTATGGTTTCAGAAGCTCTTGAAATAGAGATAGATCCATTCTATTCTATGCACATGTTTTTCTTTGTATATTTAGAAGCTCTCGATAATAACACAGTCCTGCGATGATTTTATTGTCTTACAATGTTTGCATGTTCTACTGTAATTCCTATACGCTGAATCCAAAGATGATATCCATTTTTCTCCATCACGTACAGATTTTTCACA
>NW_013665696.1:550378-576347 GCF_000517525.1 Limulus polyphemus | reverse complement strand
TAGTTTCGAGAATAAAAGACGTGGATTTCACAACAGAAATTAGGATGAATGAGGATGAATATTCGCTTGACATGAATGTTCTTCCATTTTCTTCAGTTTGTTTGTATTTTTGTTAACAAACATAATAATAAAAAATGTTCATTGTGGTAAACGAAATATTAATTTGATCTAAGTAAGAATTTTTCTTCTTCCCGATTTGTAAAAACTGCTTACGTGGTAGAAAAAAAAAGAATATTATTTTCGAAATCTGCGTAGCTGAATTATGGAAAATCCGTTACGAAAACCAAAACAACTTTTTATGGAGTTTAAATTCTCAAGCCTGCATTATTAGTCTTTACGACATTCATGTATCGTAACATTATACATAAAAATAAACATTCTACTCATGGGTGACTCCACTTCGAAAGTAAAAAGGCCATTGGGGAGAAGAACTAATAATCATTGTATTCAACCAGCAACCAGTGCTATACCATTTTAATAAATTAGACAATTTTCAGTAATGTTTCAGTAAAGCAATGCTTGTTTTTGTGTTTAGAAATTAAAGTGTTTAAAAACTTCTAAACATCGCTAATTGTTCTAATATACTCTAGACTCTTAGTTCGTGTGAACTGAACTCCCTTTTAAACCGTGATAACATCACGGTCATTTTGCATAAGCTTTGAATGGCATGGGTCGAATTATGTCACGACACATCATTTTCAGCTAAGTGCAGGACTCTTTGAAAGAGAAATCTACAACAGAAGCTTTATGAGACTACAGTACTTTGTTTTTATATAACATGAGACGTGAAACTAATCTTCTGCGAACAGACAAAAGCACGAACTGTGCCAGGCTCCGTAACCTAAATCTATAACGGCTTACAGCTGAACCTGCACAAACTGTCCGTGACAAAATAACATAAATCACTCTAAACATTTGCAAAATAGCCTTTGTTTTTGGGTCAGAATGTCGTGCAGTTCTTCTTACTTTAAAAATTGTTACTTTTGGAAAATGAATCTGATTTACTCAGTAGAGCTACGATTTTCATTAGTCTCAAATTAAAATATTAAAACCAAAACTCGTAAGACTGGTTTTCTGTTCACAGAATTTTCAGCGGAACGACAGGTAGCAGTCATGCTTATTACAACTGTGATTGTTTTAAATTATTTTATGTTTATGTTATTTTATGTAAAACTGAAAATACATTTATGAATCCTTTGTGATTAATCAAATCAGTTGTCGGAAATCACACACTCAACTAGTGTAGTTGTAATTTTTGGTGATTTTTTTTCACAGAGAAATCCATACTTCCTCTCATAGATTTTCTTTGCTGTTAGGATTTTTGCTCCCCCACTCCAGTGACTCAGCGGTAAGTTTTAGGGCTTATAACGTTGAAAACCGGGTTTTGATACCCGTGGTGGGCAAAGCGTAAGTAGTCCATTATGTAGTTTTGCGCTTAACAACAAATAAATATTTATAATTTTTTTTTTTGGGGGGAAGGAAGGTGAAAATTCAGGGATATTACAGACGTTCAGACGTTAGAGGTCAGTATATGAAGACACGTTATCTCAGAAGTTTCATGGGATGAGAACTTGCCATTCAAACCTTCACTTACGATAATTAAAAATCATTAGCAAAACTAAAGTGATATAATAAGGTGTTTTTTTTGGCTAAAGATTCTTTACCAAACAGTATATTAAACAGAAGTTGTTTTTCATTCAAAGCCTTCTTGTCTTCGAGATTCAGAAGACTTCCCGGAATAGCATCATTAATCCTTAAATTGATGGTTGAAGTTATTCTTTTCACAGCATTCTCGAAAGAGCAATACGTTTGTTTTAATGGGTAATTTTGTGATGAAAATAACAAGACTAAAATAAATAGTCCTACATAAAGATGTGGTTATACAAACACAGCTTTCTGATAATTCGATGATTTGTTAACAATATCTCTATAACCACGTGTGTCTTAATTTATTCTGAGAGTTTTATCTTCGACTGAAACTTCAAGCTTATCTTTAGATACGTAATGCTAAATACACTACTTTATACAGTACTAAATACACTACTTTAAATAAATAGTCCTACTTAAAGATGTGGTTATACAAACACAGCTTTCTGATAATTCGATGATTTGTTAACAATATCTCTATAACCACGTGTGTCTTAATTTATTCTGAGAGTTTTATCTTCGACTGAAACTTCAAGCTTATCTTTAGATACGTAATGCTAAATACACTACTTTATACGCTATTGAACTTTCAGCATGATTGTATCCAGTATAACAAATATGCTGTGAGAGAGTAATCTAAGACCTGTGACGGGTGATTTCAGAATCAAAACGTGTATGATTTAAAAAATGATTAGAGAAACATTAATGACAATATCTTAAAAACTACATGTCTTACAACGAACTAAGTTTCACCAGGTACATATGCATTGAGAGTTATAAGAGTTATACAGAAAAATTTAGACATGACATATTGCGTTTATTACTGTTTAAACTAGATAGAGTTAGTAGCAGTAAATTTCGTATAGCACAACCAAGATCTAATATTTATAAAGATAAAAAATCAAAAATAAGAAAACATTTGGACTGTCCACGAAGATATAAATATTAAATGTAATACAAGAAAACATGTTCAACATTATATGTGATGTGTCTAATACTATCACTATTACTTTAACTAGCCGTTGACACTTAAATGCCACACATAGCTGGCTGCAGAAAGTAAAAATAACGTTCAACCCTCTGAAAAATTACAAATAAAACAAGTAATTTTGATATTACTTCCATGCCCATCATCTAAATAACATCTGAATGTGATTGTGCGCTGACATATGAACACGTTCTTAGAGATATTCTTTCTAAAAAAAAAATCAAAACAATTTTATCATAATAAATCATTCAGAAGAGAGTTGGATAATATCTGTCTAATTAGAACTCAATTATATTACAACCGACCAATTAGAACAATATATATGATATTGGGCCAATGATAACACAGTAATATCGTATCAAATAAAATACAGTGGTTTGGGGCCAGATTTGGTTATGAAGTAATTACAATACTGCTTCAGTAGTACCGTTAACGTATTTACAGAATATAAATTACTGGCATGTTTAGTTTCATACAATAAAAACATTTTTGTTGTTGTTGTTGTTGTTTTCTTCATGCTTTTAGTTTCAAAACAATCATTATATAATCTTCAACGCGATTCGACTGAAAGGCATACAAGCATATTTAGGCTACACGGAAATCCTACAGTAACGACCTTAAAGTGTTAATTTTTTAACGTTTCTGTTATATCGTGTAGTGACTTAGCAATGAATACAATGTTTTGATATAATCCAAAACTGAGCATATTGTTGTTTTGTAAACAAGACACTTAAGGAACTCATAGTGGGAGCCTATTTTTATTCTTTAAAATATATATATATAGTTAAAATATGTGTCTCTAGCTAAAAATGATACATTTGTTTGATCTGTAAATCCTTCTTTTAATATTAATAAAAATGTCAGTTATTATACTTCGTAAACTGTATTTTTCAACCAAGAGAGGAACGTTCCAAATACAAAATAATTAGGGTTAATAAACAATCAAAAACCCAACATTCATGGAAGTAACCATTAAGGTGCAGGCGTTTTTGTGTTTGTGCAATATGTGGTCGAAATTGGAGTTCAGTTAACTGAAATAAGATTTCATTTAATTTTGGGATAATATCCAGAGATTTTATGTACAAAAATTAAAAGGGTGACTAACGTTCGTAATTAAAAAAATAACATCCACATTTTTATATATTGCACCTCTAAAAAGTTATTTGCTATTTGGAAGATTTAAGATAAACTTCGATTTTAATTATTACTTCTTATTTTCACTAATAGCCAGAAGTTTTCTTCTTTAAAAAAAAGAAACCATTATGTAGAAACGCCGAAAGAGACTATTGGTAAAAATTCTTGGTACAGTGATCGTTGTCATTGGCACTTTAAGAAATGCACCTTACCCTTGAACGATTTTCGGTAAAGTTCGTTCTTAATTATCAACTTTTGTGTTAATTTATAGTTCCAGATCCTTTCCTTAAAGTATAGAGGCGGGAAAATTGTGGGTGTGAAACTGATATTCAACTCCACTTACACCAGGCGCAGGACTCTTTTAATGATTACATGCCCTTAATACACTGCCGTTCTCACTTAGACGCATGATATCGTATTCCCACCCTATTCACAGGTTAATTGTAAAATTTTGTTAGTAATTTTAACTCTGAATTCTGCAGTTCTAAATGTTACGACCCTACGCTTATTTTCTAGCCTTAGTTTTTGTAGTAACCATGTGGATTAATTATCTAAAAGCGGTAATCAAGGTGGTTTATAATCAATCAAACATATAATTGTGGAAGCTGTAATTTTTAAACTTAAATGAAAGCTGTAGCTGTATTTGATTAATTACGTAAGCACAGTGTGGATTTTTGTGTTCCTAAATTTATTAATAATTTTTTTTCAGATTAATAGGGTTAACAGATTAGCAAAGTTTGACTCCTTTTTGTTGTTAAATTCCAGCTGTAAGACTACCACATTAGCAAGGTATGATTTCTGTTAAATGTTACATTTCATCTGTAAGCCTAACAATTTTATGAAGAAAGATAATAACTCTTGCGAATATCAGATTCGATACATCTGTACATTTTACGTCACGTGAAGTCTTCAAAAGTCCTAAAAAGCAGGAATTACTCATGCTGATATTCGGTCACACTAACTGAATTTTAAAGAAAGATGTATTATAACATTGACTAACCTTCTAAGTTTGAGCAAAGCATTTCTTGCTCATAATATAAACATCATATATACTAAACCAAGATGGTCTATCATTCAAGAATTATATATATATATAATCTTTCGCAATCTCGCGCTGTATTTAAAACATCATTTTTAAAATTGTACGTGGTGTTTAAAATGTAAACACAAAAAAAAAACTTTCTCTGGACCTTTATGTCTCTATCTAGCTTCAAACGTTGTTCGCCATTTCGTACCCCAACTTTCAAAACTAGAATTTAGCTGTTTCTTACATCATGCTCTGTAATCAAGCCAAGTTCAAACCCTTTCCAGTGTTTGAACACTACAAATCTAAACCTAAACTTATACATCTGTCACATTGAGTGCTTCACGGCTCGGCCAAATATTAACGCTAATTGTCTGAACTCTCTATCTAGTGAATACTAACTCAGGTATCATTTACCATTTTGAATACTGCATTCACACATGGCCTATATTAGTGTGTGGTTCATCGCATGTTATGTAATTCTAGTGGGATACAACATACGTTTCTTAATTACTAAATGCGCAGACTGTCTGTTTTAAAAAAAAAACGTTAAGTTGGCTAGAAGGAATATAATATTTTCACGGAATTCTATAGGAATTCTTAGCTATAGGTGTAGCCTTCTAATTAAATATTACACTGCCTGGTAGATTTTTCTGGACCAATCACAGAAAGCGACACAAATGACATGGGGAACAAAACGTCGCATAAACGTGTTAACGTGATCCAGCTTTAGTTTGTATTCAGTTGTGTTACTGTATAATACATCTTTCAAAACCAAAACTGGTCGAATGATCAATTCTGAAACATTCTTGATACAGGCTCTATTTTGTTACTTCACATTTCTAAAAAAATATGTTTCAAAGCGAAGTTCATATGTTTATTATCCTCTTGAATACTACATTTCTCGTCAGTGCTATAATTTTATACGTTTATTATCGTCTTGAACACTACATTTCTTGTAAGAGCTATAGTTTCATACATTTATTATCCTCTTGAACACTAAATATCCTGTCAGAGCTATAGTTTCATACGTTTATTATCCTCTTGAACACTAAATTTCCTGTCATATCTATAGTTTCATACGTTTATTATCCTCTTGAACTCTAAATTTCCTGTCAGTGCTATAGTTTAATATGTTTATTATTGTCTTGAACACTACATTTCTTGTCATATCTATAGTTTCATACGTTTATTATCCTTTCGTACTCTAAATTTCCTGTCAGTGCTATAGTTTAATATGTTTATTATTATCTTGAACACTACATTTCCTGTCAATACTATAGTTTCATACGTTTATTATCTTCTTGAACACTACATTTCCTGTCAGTGCTATAGTTTTATAAGTTTCTCATCGCCTTGATAACTATATAAACGGCGGTTCTAGGGGAATCATGCAGGTGGTATAGATTAAAAAGGAACGCAGTTTACTGAAGATATTATTTTTTATTGTTTCGTCATCACTACGAATGCACAGGTACCCGGCCAGATATTCGTCCCCGACCGGGTATTGGGCTACCCGGTAATACTCGGCTCGGGCCGAGTGTCGAAGTTTGGCATCTAAGCCCTAATCTTTGTGGCTACTAACGCGGAACTGAAAGTTACAGTCAATAATTGGTTTAGTTAAAAAAAAAAAAAACGTGCTCCGAGCAACAAAGACTGACCTCCCGCTGAAAGTCGGGGATTCACAAAACAATAGTGTTTAATAACAGGCATGGCTTGAGAAGTGAATTGCTGGGGAAGGTGGGGGTTTTGAGAGCAATATGGGTTAGAGTTTGAGAAGTTGGGGCTAGGCATTGAAAGTTGAAAGTAAAAACTTGAATGTTCTGTTGGTGATTATTCGGTTAAATCTAATAAATGTCAATTTTGTTTTTGTTTCTAATTTTTGTGTATATTTTTTTTTGGGGGGGGCTAGGGGAGAATTCGGTTCCGGTTGACACCCGGCCCCAGCCGAAGCTTAGTGACCAGGTACCCGGACCCGGTATTCGGCCAAATTTTACTATCCGTGCATCCCTCGTCATAACCATTTGCACTTTTACACTTAGTCTACGCTCACTAAACCTAACAAAGATTAGCAATAGTTGAGTTACAATAACGTTCGATTTCTGTTGAATTAATAAAAAAAAACACCTGAAATTATGAAGGTGTTTCATCGAACTTCCTATAACTGCACTTGTAAAACACGTTAGTGTTTCTCTCAAAATACGTCACACTAAAACAGATTAATTGCACTTAAATAGAACAAGGTCTTCAAAAAAGAAAAATATATAATATTTTCTTCATTGCTCCAAAATGTGTCTTTACTTAAAAAGGCTGAAACCTGTTAACAAACGTAGATCACAATATTTTGATACGAGATTTCGGACTGGACAATTTAATCATTATTTGATAAGCTGTGATATAGTTATTTCAAAGAACCGACAGAACATTTACATATATATTCACACAGCTGAAACATTTCAAGATTCGATGAGCCCTTCGAACCACATCTAAATACGCCACTGTATATCTGTTTGACAGTGCTGGTTTCGTACGTTTCATATCATCTTGAACACTAGATGCATCTTTCAGTGGTAGTTTCATATGTTTCTTACCGTCTTGAACATTACATGCATCTTTCAGTGGTAGTTTCATGTTTCTTACTGTATTGAACCCTACATGCACCTTTCAGTGGTAGTTTTATATGTTTCTTACTGTCTTGAACACTGCATGCTCCTTTCAGTGGTAGTTTTATATGTTTATTAGCGTCTTGAACCATACATGCATTATTCAGTGGTAGTTTCATGTTTCTTACCGTCTTGAACACTACATGCATCTTTCAGTGGTAGTTTCATGTTTCTTACTGTCTTGAACACTACATGCTCCTTTCAGCGGTAGTTTATATCTTTCTTACCATCTTGAACACTACATGTTCCTTTCAGTGGTAGTTTTATATGTTTATTAGCGTCTTGGATGCTACACGCACCTCTCATTGCTAGTTTGTTACGTTTCTTACCATCTTCAACACTACATGCATCTTTCAGTGGTAGTTTCATATGTTTCTTACCATCTTGAACACTACATCCACCTTTCAGTGGTAGTTTCATATGTTTCTTACCGTCTTGAACACTACATCCACCTTTCAGTGGTAGTTTCATATGCTTCTTATCGTCTTGATTACTACACATCCACCTTTCAATACTAGTTTCTTATGTTTTGTACTGTCTTGGATGCTACATGCACCTCTCATTGCTAGTTTGTTACGTTTCTTACCATCTTCAACATCACATGCATCTTTCAGTGGTAGTTTCGTATGTTGTTGTTTTTTTTTTGTTTTTTATCAACTTGAATACTACATCAATACTAAAGTTTGAGATTAAACATATTGGTAAAAATACCCTAAAGAAAATGTTTTCATACTTCAAACGTCATCACTGTAAGGTTATTTTTTTCGTACAATAACCGTACGGATAGGTGTTGGCCTAATAAGAATTCAAAATTTGTATACTTGAAAAATCCAAACCTAGAAGACTTAATAAGTAAAATCAATACCGTAATACTTGTTATAGTGCATGGCTATAATGAAAATAGCAGAGTTTACATCAACAAAACCATCCGGGTGATATGATACATAAAGATCACCAATTATTTAAATAGCTTTTCTTTTCACCCTACTGTCACAAATGTTAACCTTACATATTTAAAGTATTTGGTCTTTATTACTACATGTATTTGCATCTCTATTTAACTGTAATAAAAAAGCATTTGAAGTCATAAAAAGCAGTTAACTTCTAAATAGCGAAACAGCAAAACATGAGAAGGTAGTTTTATCCGATGGAAAGAGTTATCGCTAGAGAGTTATATACATACCAGTTCTGATACCCCCAATTCGAACTGAGAATCTTTATTACATATACCATTTCTAATACCCACAGTTCGAACTGAGGACCCTTATTACATATACCAGTTTTAATACCTACAATTCTAGCTGAAGACCTTAGGGTATATACTAATTCTAATATCCATAATTCGAGCTGAAAACCCTTACTGCGTATACCAATTCTAATACCTTTCTGAGGACCCTTTCTGCATATACCAATTCTAATACTCACAATTCGAACTGAAGACCCTTGCTGCGTATGCAAGCTCTAATACCCACAATTCAAACTGAAGACCCTTACTGCATATACCAATTCTAATCTCCACAATTCGAACTCAGAACTTTTACTACACATACCAGTTACTACATATACTTGAAAACTCTACAAGTTTCTTAGTTCTAAAGCAGGCAAACAATCAGGAGAGTGTCTTTGTAGTATGAATTCTTATTTCATTGGGATCTTTTAACTCCGAAGTCGTACAATGTTTAGCTAATTTCCTGATTGACTGGGATAATAGCGTATTAAATATGTTAGTGTCGCATTGATGAAAGATGTTCCGGACATATTATGTTTAAAGGCACTCCTGTTGGAAGTAGTTTATTTACGATAAAAAAAAGTCGAATAGAAAATTAATGGAAAAACTCAGCCGAGCTTTTTTTTCCTTCGAACTCGAGAATCCTGATATTCATAAGTTGACGTAGTCATGTCGCTTAGTCAAAGTAACATTTTAGTTCCTCTTCTAAAACGTGTAATATCCGTTAGTTCCATTAATTTTTAATATTTTGTTTCTGAAGAAACATAAGATACAACAGGCTTAGAGAAAGGAAATCGCTGATAAACGCAGACATTAACGTTAATATAATAGACATGCACGTGCATGAAGAGATAGTAGCAATACAAAATACACTGAATTAAAGCAAAGATACAATTAGGCCCAAAACAAAAACAAAAAACAACATCGCACATAAAGAACGAGTAAATAAAACCAGAATGTAAAGTATTCAACGTGTGAATGGCAAAGTATACGCATTGTGAAAGAGGTATCTGCAGAAACAGGACCACTGTAAAAATAACATCTTTGTAACTTTGATGATGTTTTAATACAGTTATACAGACAGCAACGGCAAAAATAATAATCGTCGCATCGCAATTACAGAGGGTACAAACTGTACACAATGTGGGAATGGTTGTTTTTTGTTGTTGTTTTTTAATTATGCACAAAGCTACACAAGGGCTATCTGTGCTCTGCCCACCACGGGTATCGAAACCCGGATTATAGCGTTGTACGTCCACAGACATACCGCTGTGCCACTGGGGGGCGTGGGAATGGTAAGACGTACCATGATAAGAGATTAAGTATTTATACAAAGTACGACCGTATCAATGGTACGTTATATATATATATATTATTGTATTAATTGTACCTAACACACTCTCGGTATTTTGTGTTACGTCATTTATATATACTTAGGAACACTTGTGTTAATACAACACAGAGTTATGCAACACACACATATGGATTTTCACTGTTTAAAACATCATATAACACAAAATAACACAGACCAGATGTGATGTACTTGAATATTTTTCTCTAATAGAATAATTAGCTCTTTCTGAACATATTTAATTTTTGTCTTGTTTTTCTTTTATTATTTTTCAATTAATCAAAACGGCTGGAGCATTAATTGGACAATCGTCTTTTTTCCCGTAACTAACGTATTGATCAAATGACATATCTGATTGGACAATCGTCTTTTTTTCCCGTAACTAACATATTGATCAAATGACATATCTGATTGGACAATCGTCTTTTTTCCCGTAACTAAAATATTGATCAATTGACATATCTGATATTGTTATTTATGTGCTACTCATCTTGCATGTTATTCAGTATAAAATGAAGTAAACGCGCACACACACACAAATATATGACGTTACACACAGTGACTTATAAAAGAAGCTTTATAGTTTTATTGCTGAATGCATTTGGTATCTAATTGATCAATATACAGCTGAATATTACCTGATCATGTGAATTTTTATATAATGCTAGAAGATCATTTCTATTTATTTGCATCTTTTCAGAAATCATAGTAATTATTTTATTTTACTAACAACCTCACTAACTACACGCCTATCTTGGTTCTACGTTGTAAACTATTGTTACTTTATTTTGTTGCTGAAGTACTGACATAATAAATCAAATGTGATCGCACTACGATTTATTAGACCTGAGCTTAATTTAACCAATGTGATCGCACTACGATTTATTAGACCTGAGCTTAATTTAACCAATGTGATCGCACTACGATTTATTAGGTCTGAGCTTAATTTAACCAATGTGATCGCACTACGATTTATTAGGTCTGAGCTTAATTTAACCAATGTGATCGCACTAGGTTAAATTAAGCTCAGACCTAATAAATCGTAGTGCGATCACATTGGTTAAATTAAGCTCAGGTCTAATAAGTCGTAGAGCGATTACATTGGTTAAATTAAACTCAGGTTTAATAAATCATAGTGCGATCACATTGGTTAAATTAAGCTCAGGCCTAATAAGTCGCAGTGCGATCCCATTGCTTAAATTAAGGTCAGGTCTAATAAATCGCAGTGCGATCGCATTGGTTAAATTAAGTTCAGGTCTAATAAATCGCAGTGCGATCACATTGGTTAAATTAAGCTTAAGTTTAAGTTAGTGTTTAATCTGATGTTATTCAGTTTTTCATTATTATTCGTATATAGCTGCATTCCTCCCCCCCAAAAAAAATGAAAATAAAATTTAAAAAGAGAAACACAAATTACTAGATTGGTCGCAATACATAAGAACGAGCTTTTAAGGCTCTTGTTCATCGTCAGTCTTGTAGCAATGATTATTTAGTATTGTCAAACACTGTATTTTTTTCTAACAATTTTCTTGTCTAAGGATAACGAGGTCAGTTTTCGACCACATATTGTGGCAAAATTTTTGCAGACTCCACTGTACATTTTACGTAAACTTCGAAGACCATCTTAAGAAGCCCATCGGAGCTACTCAGCAGGTGTGACTAAAAGATTATGATTTATGAGCCTTCTTCAACTTCAAATGTTAGTTCATTATCTTCCAAGAGATATGCCTAGCTTCATCGCAACAACGTTGTTAGTCACAATCAAAACTTTATTTTTATGGCTAAGATCATTCCTCTGGATTATCTTAAGTTGTTATTGTCATCCTAAACATTCAGCTTGGTTTTGCACTTCCATGGAGAACACTGCAGGCTTTCTTCTTCGAAATACTTTGTCTTTTGGCCTTATATTGTTTAACTCACTATACGAGTATTCTTCCTTTGAAATATTTGTCAAATATAACTCCAGTAAATATGAACAAAACCACTGTCACAAGAAGCATTTGTTTTATACACATGCAAACCCAAGTTACATGTTTCAATTAAGTAGCTTTTAAGGTAATCCACTAACAAAACGTTGTATGTATTTTTTTTTTTGGAAGAATGTACAGCCATTTTTGGAAACTTGGGTTATGTTAACTTTTTATGCATGAACCTAAACTAAGTGAAAAAGACATGCTGATCGGCTTTTATTCAGAACATATTTAACTTATGTTAAATAAATAAACAAGGAATATACCGTTTTATGAGCTTTTAATAATACAAGATCCTAAACTTTTGGTTGTTGATATGTACTGTTTTCCAAATAAGAAACTAAAACAAACATTTTTTTTTTACAAATCGCTCATCCAGCCCAAAACATTTTTCACCACATTAAAAAAAACAGTTTACTACACAGTAGGTCTTCATTTCATCTCTTTAGGGGTTTCGTGGTGCCCTCTGTAGGAAATTCATGGTGTACTCTGTCTGCATTTCATTGTGTTCTCTGTATGGATTTCATGGTGTTCTATGTAGGAGTTTCATGATCTCCTCTTTAGAAATTTCGTGATGCCCTCTGTAGGAGTTCCATGATGTCTTGCTTATGGATTTCTGGATTTCCTCTGTTGGTGGTTTCATGGTGATCGCTGTTGGGGTTTCATGATGTCCTCTTTAGGGATTTCATGATGTACTGTGTAAAGGTTTCATGGTGACCTCTGTAAGAGTTTCATGGTGTCCTCTGATTGTTTTCTTTTTACATCAGGTTCTTTCACATCTCAATTAACATTCATACCTTGATGAGATATTCTTAATTCGTCGTTCATCATTCATGCTTTGCTGGCCTTTGGTTACCAGAAGTTTTTTTTTTGTATAAATTACTAAAAGCCAAGTCTCGACTCATAGGATCTTAACGTTAAGATAATACATTCTTCAGGTGGAGAAATAAATACAACGAGTGAGCCCCATCAAATGTAAGTCTAACGAAAAACTAGGCAAAGTAACTGAAGTTTATATTTTAGTGCATCTAAAGAAAACACAGTTAATTTACACGTATTAATCACAACACTTGTATATGCGTACCGTGGAAACTCATATATACTTTCTACACAATATCAAATATAGTTTTTTTGTCATTTAGTACTCTCCAGTTGTAAGAACACAAACCAAGATCATTTAAGAATTGATGTATTGACAAACATGAGAATTAATCATATCTGTGCCATTCTGATGTCGACTCTGTTTTCAGCGTGTTAAGTAGATTCATTGAAGGGAAGTATTACGCCGGACAGGTGCAGGGTGTGAAAACAACGCCTCTCGCACTATTGATGGATCAGAGGTTGGATCACTAAAACCAGGACATGACACAATAAATTATGCTTCAAAGTAGAAGTAATTGAAGTTCGTTGTTTTGATTTAACGTCTTACTTGATTAGCAAAGTTACTTATGAATGCTCTACGAAGCACTTAATGTTCATAAAAATCAAACCATAGATTTTCACCACATACTACTTTTCTTTCTGATAAGTAGATTCATTATTTTTAATTAAAGTTTGTTCGTTTGTAGTTTAAGCACAAAGCTACACAATGAACTATCTGTGCTCTCCCCACCCCATGTATCGAAACCCGGTTTTTAGCGTTGTAAGTCCGCAGACATACCGCTGTGCCACTGGAGCTTTTATTAAATAATGGTATAGAACCTTAACTTAGAAAACCATGGCGCTATTCTATCTCGCTTTATCATCAATTTCTGGCCTCAGTGACCTGCTTAATATTCTTCATATCAAAACATGTTCAAATGGTTTGCTTAATACTTCAATTACTCACTGGTTTAAATAAAAAAGTTATTAGGCATAAAGTTATGTAGTGAATGTAAAACAGTAATAATCATTACCTACTTTCTCACGCGTGGAGCATATTAGAAAGTGAGGAATGGATATTGTAAGCCTAGAAAAGTTGAAAACATGGTCAATGTAAAAATGTATAATGGTCAAATCTAGCATCCAAAAATCTCTTTGTTAATAAATAAATGTTGCATCATGGACTGTTTCACACAAATACCTTCTCAGAACACTTAAAAGGATATTTAATATATATTATATTAATATAATAATATTATATATATATATATATATTGTATATTTAATATATTAAAAAGTCAATAAAAGTAACGCATTAATTTACTTAATGCACAGTACACATAAAGAAATTAAGACAGATGAAAATCAGAAAGAAAATACTGGACATGAATGAATGCATTAAGCAAAAAATAAAAAGAGGGGTATTGCTTTTCAAATAGATAAGTAACGAGCATGCAAAACACTAGCTATCCCTCTCGCGGTTAAAACTAACAAGGTAATAAGCTTTAAAATAGTTTTGTGACAAATATTCGAAACAACGAAGATTCCCAAACATAAACCAATGATAATCCTCTCTCGATCTTTTAAAAGGATTAAGAGGAAAGCAGATAAACAGCATACACTTATCATGGTTATGACGTTTAGAACGTCTTTATGATAATATTTTCGAAAAGCAAATATTCGTCTTATGGATGAATGTATCAAATCACGTTATATAATTAATTTCTGAAGAAAAAAAATTAGGCATGTTTTCTATGATGTTACTAATAGAAATTATGAACGAATAGCTCGACAGCATGATCTGTTGATCTAATTTCATATAACAGATCCAGCATAAGTTACAGACTGTACCCTGCATATAGGCCTGCTAGAACTGTCTACAAATGCATATTATACAAACGAGCACTGCAGGCAGTTTATGTTCCTTCGTATAATGCCCTCATAAACTGATGAAGAACTAGTGACGTCACAGATCCAGTGCTTTCCTTGCTTTCTATACTAATACCTATCTGAACGAGTGCTATTCCCCAGACGGGAGTTCGGAGCATATTCGGGACCTCTTCTGATGACAAATTACTCCGAGTTAATGACGTTCATAATCACTTGGGACTCGTGGTTCACGATGCCACACCCAGGTAGTGATTGATTTTTCAGGTGTTCATGTGTTTTCCAACCATATTTGCACGCAGCGTTGACTTTGTAACCGTCATTCGAGTCACGAATAAAAAGATGGTCGATTATCCGTATAACATCTCTAAACAAGACACGTATTACATAATAAATGCGCGTGCGAATATATATATTATGTACGTACCAAGTAAGTCTATACATTCATATTTTCAAATTCAATAAACTACTGATAGTTTATCAAACTCAATCTGGTTTAAACCGTTTAATCCAGTATAAGTGATATACTAATTCTTTAAAGAGAAGGGGGTGGGTATAAAAAATAAATGAAAAAAAAATCTTGATTCAAACAAGTAAAACTATTTTTGTCAAACTCGTGCACGAAATAGTTAATGTAGATTACCCAATCAACTAACATTTTATATAATACTCGAATATCATATGAGTTATACATGTTATTTCTATCATAGTACATATATAAAACAACTTTTTACTGACGCAGATTCTTGAATCAACAGCTTAAGGAAATTATTGATTTACTTATCAAAATTTATATCACTGGTTAAATATTGGCAAAATCTTAAATCTTGGTTAAACGGTCACAAGAATCGGAGGTATCCTTTGAGAACTAGGGGACCACATTACGTCATCTTTGCACAAAGTGGCGTCAGAGGACTAATAGTTCCAAAGTGTACCATCAGGGGTGTTTAGTTTCAAGCTGTGTTACTAAGGGTAACATAGTTCCAATGTTATCCACTAGGGTTGATCGATCCAATTTGTGTCACTAGGGCCTGATAGCTCACAATTGTGGAGTAGTCGATGAGAACATCTATTGTGCAAGTGCAGATATTTGTTATGTAGTTCGAAAGTGAACCACCAGAGGGTCTGAACATGAATGTTAAGTTATGTCATGTAAAGCGCTACCAGATATCAAAGTGTCTCAACATGTAATTATATCATAATGAAATTTGTTCTGACCTCGATTCAAAATTCTTAGACACTAAGAGGACGAGTCTTTTGGTATGATTGCTTCATTATTAATCCACAATATACAATTTACTAAAGATACAAACATATACCACGTGACAATTTTTACAACTATAAATACGCTGTTCCATTCCACACATCATAATCATCAGTCTGATACTGTTCTACCACATGGAAAGAAGAAGAAGAATAAACCAACCCGCAAATATGAGCATATCATATTACTTGTAAATTCGTGTACCTTTATTTTCCTGTGTCTTTTATGTATTATTCTGAATTTTGTTTTCTGTCATTATTATTATCTTCAAATATAATGTTGTTGCCTTTTACAGATTACTTTACATTTTATACTTTTAGTCTACTTCTGCTGAAAAAAAAAGTGTCCCTAAGAATCAGGAAATGACAAAAAAGACCAAATTCAGTTGTCAATCTGAACCAGTAAAGTAAGATCGACAACTCGATTCGTCGAGCATTATACGATGTAAAGGAAGCACCAGATTCAAGTAAAGCAGAAACAGCAACAGCCAGATTTGTCGAGCATTATGTAACGTGAAGAAGCACCAGATTCAAGTAAAACAGAAACAGCAACAGCCAAATTCGTCGACTGCTATACGACGTAAAGAAGCACCGGATTCAAGTAAAGCAGAAACAGCAACAGCCAAATTCGTCGACCGTCATACGACGTAAAGAAGCACCAGATTCAAGTAAAGCAGAAACAGCAACAGCCAAATTCGTCGACTGCTATACGACGTAAAGAAGCCCCAGATTCATCTCATGCCGATCCTATTGAAAATGACCAATAATTTGATATTCATATTCATCATTTCAAGGACGTTAGAAAATGAAAACCATACCCTACTGAAAAAAAAAGACATCACCTTTTCGTCAAATGAATGGGAAGAATTTACACCATGCGTGTAGCTGTACGTATAAAACTGAACAAGATTTTCTTCATAGACGGGCGAAATCGTGTAATTTGTGTTGTATGTTTTGATAAAATTCCTTGTAGTTTATTTACGTCTGGTCTTAATTATCGTGGTATTGATGTGATATCGGATAAGGCTCTTATTGTTCTACCAAAATCCGAATAGTACAGGAACTGTTCTCAGATTTGTCACGTTGGCGCTTATTTAGATACTATTGTTGATATTCATGGAGATACGAAATTGGATGATTACTTTAAATCACTGCTTATTAATGTGCAGGCTCAACATGTATACCCTATTTTACAAGTACTGAAGAAACATGTGAAACGTGAAATCGGATTCATCATACATTTGTCTTTTCAGACCACGATGGATGTGTTTGGTTATGTTTAAGATCTGCAATGACACTAGTGAATAAAATTTGTTCGAACGATATTTAATCAAAGATTAACCCAGTTTAATTTATCAGGACCTATCGAGGACACTTTCTTTGATAATGTAGAAAAAAATAATTTTATCCAAGATTCCTCATTGTGAGCACAGAAGATAGCCCATTGCGGCTTTGCGGTGTATTACATTTGAAGATTTTAAGAATAAACAAACTCCGTAATTACTTGTTGTTATCGATAAAAGGTTCGTGACAAATTATTTCAATTTGTTGTTATATTAATTCTTGAATAATTACGGGCTACTAAAACATGTACCGACACGAGTTCTGTAAGCTATAATATAATATATGTGACTCGTGATGACACGAGTTCTGTAAGCTATAATATAATATATGTGACTCGTGATGACACGAGTTCTGTAAGCTATAATATAATATATGTGACTCGTGATGACACGAGTTCTGTAAGCTATAATATAATATTATGTGACTCGTGATGACACGAGTTCTGTAAGCTATAATATAATATTATGTGACTCGTGATAAAGTCAACATCTATCATTGTTTTCACATAACATTACACAAAAGAGTTACAGTATTTATTCTAATATATTACAAAACAAGTCAAATATATATTTTTTACCTAACTGTTACAAACAATTGTCTTTTGTATGAATGTTCAAATCAGAAGACAAACATAATTATCATTTATTTTTACAACTTTCGTCAGGACACAGATGTTATGTTACTATAATACTTAAGCTTGAAGTACAAAGCTTTTAGTCGTTCTTTTTTAAATTGTATTGTATTATGTACATTTGTAAATACACTCTGTATAGATGCGAGCAAATAAACACATAAAATGTGGACATAACGTAGAAATACATAAAAAGTTTGTATGTAGGATACTAAAACCAAATTAGACAAGGCAGTGATTGATTTACTGAACAAACCAGTGCTTTATGTGAACAGTAATATTTATATTATAGATTTAAAGACTAGCATAGCTACAGTTGTGAAATTATCTGAAAAGGCAGATTTTTGTTCTACATAAAACAAATAATCTAGATGAGATTATAAAAAAACATCTGTCCAATCATTTTACACGTATTAAAATACAAACTTGGTTATATTCTTTAAGATTAACTATAGACGAATGTGCAATATGTGTGAAACAAATTTAAATGTGTAGTCACACAAAAATGTCTGCTACGAATATTATAACAAACGTGAGGCAACAAGTCCAGTATTCTTGAAATGTGTCATGAACTTTAATCTGTATGATTCATATCACGAGACTGACCTTTACAATATCAGTACGTGAGCGAAACGAATCGGTAATGCCTCTGCTTGTATGTAATTTTTAAGCAGATTATCTGATATCAAGTAGATTCCACTGTTATATCACAAAGTTTTATCAATTCTAAGTGCGGGGCATGAGTTGACTTACCATTTGCCTTAACGATCTAGTGTTTTGTTCTACAAAGTGAGTGTTTTACAGAAAATAAGAGAAAGTGTGCTATCCTATCAGATGTTATGACAAAATACAAAATTGTTAAGTGTTGCTATATATTTTTTTTTGCTTAGTTTGTGTAATAGAAGATTTGATTTTGAAAAGCTTACTTAAGTGATTGAACCTCATAACAAAACATCTGCTTGCGTCTCTTAGATAATCTTATCTCTCACCCCTAGTAACATAGTTTGGAACTATCCGCCCCTAGTTTCATATCATTGAACTAACCGCCCTCTGGCGTCATTTTGTTGAACTATTCAGACATCGAAACATGTAATAGAAATGCTAGAACTTATCCAATCGAAAGTTAAGAGTACTTTTTCCAATCAACCCATCCACTTGGATTCGAGAAATATATATATATTTAAAAAGACCATCTGACCTGATCGTATCTACTGAAATGGGCTCTCAGAGAAAGTTTACTCAGATGAACACTAAAACTATTTTTAGGTAGATCACCTGATCCAACCCATCCATACAAAGCCAAGAATGGTTACAAAATTCAATCGAATCATTCACCTAAGCAAATATTAGAATACCAGTTATAAAACACAAAAGATTTGATCTTGTTGAGAATATTAGAAATGTGTTTCTAAAACTCAGTTGACTAATTTCCATTACAGACACATTATAAACAGTTTGCCACAGCATTGTATATCAAACTCGTTCATTGTAAATGGGCATTAACATAATGCACATAACATGTCAGATCCATTTCTATTACAGTATAGTTCATTTACACCAATCTTAATGTGACATCATATACATATAAATTATTACAGCCTTTTCAGTTTTAAATAGAATGTTAACCCTGTTTACAAACAGGCACATAAGTAAAGTATAATGAACCAGGTTATGGAAACTCATTAAGTGAATTTAGGTCGACAAGTTTTGTAATAGAAATGCGATGCTTTTAACTTTTCTATGCTAAATATATTTCCATGCAAGTTTTGTATGTTTTACAAGTTTATTGGTTTTGCAGTAAATCTTTACATCAGCACCTGCCATGAACTTTCTAAAATTGCTTAGACCAGAGTGCGTTGGATTCTAAATTAGTTAATTTTCATAACAGGCTATTAACATAAAGTTGGGTGTATATATATATATATTTGTGGGTATAAATTCGCAGGGAAAGAAACTCAGTTCCCTAATTAAACACAGAAACTAATCAGGGTAGCTGCCAACTACGTGATATCCCAAATAACTTTTCATGAATAAGCAATTAGTAAGCTTTCTTGGTTAGCTTTACTTTAGCTACTATTATATAGTTAATTGTATTCTTTAGGATCGTAATGATATGTAGACGTGCACCGCCTAGAAAACGTGCACATTTAACAGATTGGCGAATAGTTTAGATACAACTTAAACAATAGCGTATTATATAAAGATAATGTCATTTTTTTTTACATAAATTACGATTTCTATTCCATCAAGTCATAGTTTGTTTCTTTGTTTTGCAACAAGATACGCATGTTAAATGCATAATAGTTAAGCTTTCTACCGACAAATTTTACAATCAGATTCTTATATTATTTCAGTATACGAGCTAGGCCTAACAATGGTACTTTTAGTGGAGGAAAATAAGTTACAAACTAGATAACAAAACAAATTTTAAAGATTTACAAATAAAGAACAATAACTGAAATCAATGTGGAGTAATCGATCAGAGTAAGTCACGATCTGGATCTGAATAACCTACGTTAAAGGATGGCATTTCCAGAAAGTAAAATTTTTTTAATAATACAAATCTTAACCTAAACTCTCCTTCAACACTAAATTCGAGACCGTATTAATTAACAAAGTTTCAGTGGTTTTGAGTAAAAAACAAACAAACCCTAGGCTGAGCGTAGCCCAGTGATTAGCGTACAGGACTATAAGTCTGCGACTCTTTATAAAAGCAAAATTGGCTAGATATATGATACATATATTCAGTACAAAGACAAAAACAAACATTTAAGCAGGAAATCAATACAATAATCCAAAACAAATGCCTCCTAGAATAATAAAAACAAGAGCTCAATACAACACCGGAAATAAATGTCCACTACAGTACCAAACCAAATTTCCAATACAAAAACCACGTCAAGAACACATTATAAAAACCCAAGTCAGAACTTCGTTAAAAGAATTAAGATACTAGAACAGGAATTTAATATAAAAAGCTATTATGGTGTACAGCACAAGAGTCTAAGCAGGAAGCCACTTCAAAAAACAAATCAGTTAATCAGTGTAATGTTGAAAACGAAACCGAGGGAGAATTCATCTATGAGAACCAAGACAGATGTCTTACAAATTAGCAAAGACAACAACTCACAGCAGTTACCAAGGATATATCATAAAACGATTGTATACATCTACTACAAGGCTTAAGTCAAGTATATTCTATAGAATTCTTTATAAGAAGCAAAGTTGAAAACTGTGACACTAATCAAGTTTAAAGTCCGTTTAATAAACGCAAAGCGAATATCTACAAAATAGACATTACAAAAAAACAAAGTCAAGACTTTTTCTATAAGAATCAAAGGATGAATCCACTACAATAGTTATGGAAGCTTTGTAAGCATTTCCAGTTTTTCCATATATACGCCACCAGCCCCCTTGCGGTTCAGCAATAAATTTGAGGTCTTATAACACTAAAAATTGGGTTCCAATACCTCCGGTAGGCACAGATAACCCGTTGGATAATTTTTGCGATTAACAACAAACAAAAATCTACGCTACCTGTAGTTTCAATGAAACACCAATTTGATATATAATATTGAAAACAAAAACTGCTTCTTCTTTTCTCTCTCTCTCTCTCTCTTGTAACATTTCCTAATATACGATATGCACATTAACAAGTTAATAACAAAATTTTAGGCACTGTGTCAAACACGTTTTCTATGACATTTCAAATCACATTGAACCTTATAAGATAAATGGCAGTGTTTGTGGCAGTTTTTCCAAAAGTGTGGAGTCTTCTGAGACTCAGCTCCCCAATATTGTTTTTTTTTTTATCTGGCTGATTAGTATGTAGCCTGAATATTGTTACTGTACAGTTACAAATATTTGTATATTTTAGTAATTATCCTTATGCAATTTAAAAATATATCTGTTTTCTGAAATATAAATTAACAATTATTAATCTTCAAATTACGAACCTATTTTCATACCGTTCATCACCGGTAGGTTCAACATATTGCATCATATCATGTAATTTTACGTTTTTACCTGTTACAGCACCAAGTATAAAGCACTGTCCAAAATGTTGAGGGAAAGCACTAATATTCTTTGTGAGATCCATAGGAGTCCCCGTAGTAATCTGTGGGATTAGTTGCGGTATTGATGGTATGTGAGATCCATAGGAGTCCCCATAGTAATCTGTGAGATTAGTTGCGGTATTGATGGTGTGTGAGATCCATAGGAGTCCCCGTAATAATCTGTGGGATTAGTTGCGGTATTGATGGTATGTGAGATCCATAGGAGTCCCCGTAGTAATCTGTGGGATTAGTTGCGGTATTGATGGTATGTGAGATCCATAGTAGTCCCCATAGTAATCTGTGGGATTAGTTGCGGTATTGATGGTATGTGAGATTCATAGTAGTCCCTATAGTAATCTGTGGGATTAGTTGCGGTATTTATTGTAATTTTCTTTACCCTTTTCTGTGTGCTCCACCTGTTATTAGGGACACTATAATCAACAAAATCCTGAACCACAAACACGTTGGCGCGTCAATAGTTTATCAAATTCTATTTACGGACTCCATTGGTTCCTCTAGGATTGTGTTGTGTTTTTTTTTGTTTTTTTTTAGTGCAAAACTACACTTCCAGGGTTCTGCTTGCTTTGAATTTCACGCAAAGCTACTCGAGGGCTATCTGCGCTAGGCGTCTCTAATTGTGAAGTGAAGACAGCTAATTAACACCACCCACCGCCAATTCTTGGCCTATTCTTTGCCAACGAATTGTGGTAAAGATCGTCGCATTATAAAGCCCGCACGGCTAAAAGGGATAGCATGTTTGGTGACGGGATTCGTACCCGCGACCCGCAGATTGCGAGTCGATTGTCCTAACCATCAGGCCATACCAGGTTACTTCTAGGCTCAAATATTATTTTTTATGATATGTTGCAAATTACTGGAACGATAATATTTTCCTGATAGTAAACGTTATAGATAAATCGAAGAAAAAGTTTATATTAAAAAAATACGGTTTAAATTATTAGTGGAGCAACAGAAGGCAATGAAACCTAAAGAGAGAGAGAGCGTCTTGGGGAATAATATAGTATTTGTAAATAATGAAAAACAATCACTGAGTGACTTAAATTATCGTAAGCGTCATGGTATTGTTTAGACCTCCGCGAGAAGGATTCTAGAGATCGTGTAAACTTTAACTTATATATATTATAAAAGAAAGTAAGGCAAAAGAAGGTTACGTTATTGGATTTGTGGGCAATTTTAGATAACTAGCATGTTTTGACGGTTAGAAGAAGTTTTTGGTTGTTATACCATAAAGCTATACAATGGACATCTGCTCTCTGTCCGCCACGGGAAATTGAACTCAGGATTTTAATATCATAAGTCCATAAACTTACTTCTAACTCATAGGAGGACGAAACTTAATTATTATTTCCTTATTGGTGTAGAGAACCTCATCAAAATGAGAAGCCGTGGTTTGATTATTGTTATTTCTAAAAAATTAAAATAACATGAGATTTTCATCGCTAGGTCTGTGAGTTATCTACTAATACCTTAGAAATCCTCCAGTTGAAAGCCCAATACATAATATTGTGGAATACAAGAAAAAACCCAGTAAATCCTCTAGTTGAAAGCCCAATACGTAATACTGTAAAAAAAAGAAACCAGTAAATCCTCTAGTTCAAAGCCCAATACTTGACATTGTGGGAAAAAAAAGAAGAGTAAATCCCCCAATTGAAAACCCAATACGTGATACTGTAAAAAATAAACCAGTAAATCCTCTAGTTAAAAGTCCAATACATGATAGTGTGGGACAAAAAAAAACAATAGTAAAAGTGTTGCAGGGGCTTTAACTTCCCAAACATTGTTCTTATTCCACTTCTCTTTCTGTATAATTATATATTATTGTTGAAGGGTTTATTTTACACATTTGTTTTTTATTTGACTAGTTTCTATTCCCAGTATATTTCTCTTTCAAACTCAAGATCAAACTTTTAGTTTAATTACATTACTTTTCCGTTACTGTTACATCTGGTTTATTCTCCTCCACGCACTCATTCTTCCAGAGTAAAACAATTGTTTAGGAAGTGGGATGCACAGACATCCGTATTCTCGACGCCAGCTTTCTCCAATGGGAAACACAGAGGTCATGAGATTAGAGTTCTCACCCCTCACGAATTCATCCCTGTCAAGCACTAGATTGAGTCAACCCATAGTTTTCGGATGACATGTCATTAAAAATTTCAACACGCACTTTAAAGTACTTGTTGTAACGTACTATTATAGCTATTAAGAAGCGAACCGACCTTGGCAATTGACTTCACTCCAGTTTTCCAGTTGGTTGACTCGAAGAAAACATACATACATATCGCTCACAGCTATATGGGCGCTAGTGATAACTCACAGTTGACTTCTTTTTTTGTTCCTCGCTGCGGCAGAAGACGCTATAATCATGAAATCTGCGTAAATCTCAAAGGCGACAGTGACATTGAAAATATCTAGGAGATAATTATATCATCTAATACAAGAGTTGAGGGTCTATGGTCTTTAGACAAACCTATGTTTTTTACGAGTAAACTACGCTATAATTACAATACACGTGATATTTTTATATAGAAATCTTATGTGTTTGAGCAAGACAAACAAAGTACTTACGGTGATCAGCGTTAAAAAATGCACCATCTGTAAATTCGTACTTCAAGAGCTGTAATTCGAATTTATTGATATGTCTTTCGAAGTTAAAACGCACACATCCCCAGAGAAACAGCGGTAAGTCTGTAGGCTTATAACGTTAAAAACCGAGTTTCGATAACCAGTAGTGGTCACAGCACAAATAGCCTATTGTGTAGCTTTGTACTTGACAACAACAAAATTCATACTTTCCATGTTAAACTAATATTTATCTAAATATATATATAAAGAGAGGTGTATGGCAAAAAAAAGTAACAGTTCTTCTTGAATAGTTGTAAACTGTGTCCTAAGTGTCAGGAAAAGTGTCGAGCGAAAAAATATTATTTTGTTGTATGTTAATATATATATATTATATAGCGGGTAAAATAGAATAATAAAGATAATGATGTCATGTTAATGTATATCACACAGCGGGTAAAATAAAATGATATGTTAATATATATCACACAGCGGGCAAAATAAAATGATAAGATAATAATGTTGTATGTTAATATGTATTGAATAGCGGGTAAAATAGAAGGTTAAAGCTAAAATAAAAAGATAGGAAATTTGCTCATATCAGTTGATGAAACTAATTCTAAATTTTATCCCCCCCCCAAAAAAAAAAGAAAAGAAAAAATAACATCTGTTCTTCTGGCCTGGTTCATAAACGCTAAATTTTGAAATAGGCAAATAATGTTTCTAACAAGAAATATTTTTTGTTCAAATACGTTCTGTTTGTGCTGAACTTCTGGTATTACAGCTAATATAGTTAGCTACAATAAAGGGTGATAAAACACGTTTATTAGAAACATCTGTTTCATTCCAGTATTTTACATGAAGACCGACAACTTCTGTTGTATTTGTGGCTTATAATCTCGGAAATAATATTAGATTATTAGTCCTTAATGTCCTTTTTAAGATTAGAAAAATAAAGGAAATTGTTTTGCACTCGCTAAATTTTATGCTTAAAAATAAATTTATATTCAATTTTTGTTCTTTTCTTTTATTATTATTTCGGTTTTACATTTTCCTGCTCCTGTATTATGATGGCTTTCGAGGATGGCTAACTGTATAAACTCCTGTATTATGATGGCTTTCAAGGATGGCTAACTGTACATATTTCTAAAGCTAGGGCTTTACAATCCACTGTAAATGTATAATAGAGCACAATCAAAGGTGTTGCATAATTAGTAAAATTTTATATAATAATTTATCGTTTTGTATTATACTATCGTTATAGTTATTAACTGTGATATAAAAAGATGACCAGTTACAGTTTGTTTGTTTTTGGATTTCGCGCAAAGCTACACGAGGAC
>NW_013665696.1:544941-550082 GCF_000517525.1 Limulus polyphemus | reverse complement strand
GAAATAACACAAGTAACAATAACTTTGAGATTTCTATTAACAATAAAAACAAAAGCTATGAAATCCTTATCATTAGTACTTTCGTTTAGTATCATTTCCGCAATCGAATTGCACGATCGATTTTTGGTGACCCTACCCCTAGTACATAATATTATTTAATTGGCTTGTATACGACAGATATTAAAATGTTGAACTTACGTGCAGTTAGACTATTGGTTGACATAAACAAAACAAGTTATATTTAAAAATAACCAACCAAAATATAATTGAAGTACAATCAAAACTTCCGCTGTATTCTATCCAGTGAGGCCAGGCATGGCCAGGTGGTTAGGGCGCTCGACTCGCAATCAGCGGGTCGCAGGTTCGAATCCCCGTCACACCAAACATGCTCGCCTATTCAGCCGTGGGGTCGTTATAATGTGACGGTAAAAGAGTAAAGACGGTTTTCGTTGGTAAAAGAGTAGTCCAAGAGTTGGCGGTGGGTGGTGATGACTAACTGCCTTCCCTCTAGTCTTACACTGTTAAATTAGGGACAGATAGCCCTCGTGTAGCTTTGCGCGAAATCCATAACAAACAAACAAACCATCCAGTGAAGGGTGTTATTAACTCCACTGTGTGCTTCACTACAAAGTTATGAAGTTTTACGTTTGTGTAAAATTGATATAAACATCCAATAGACTACCTGATGTTTTAGTTTGATATAGTATCCTGTAAACACATTCTGTTTACAATTGCAGTGCAGTAATATTTAGCTAGTATTCGTTAATACATCAATCTTTATGTAGCCATATTTTCATCTATACTTAATATTTGCTCTAGAATTAAAAAGATCTACAACAATGAACTGTGGATTTGTTATTACATGACTGCTTCAGTTACACAGATATTTTGGTTATTTTTTTAGCATGAACAGTAAACAGTTTGATTTCTGCTGATGTGTTCGATAAAATAACAATGTGAAACGCTTAAATGTGAAAAAAATAGGATAGAAATTTTTTATCGAAATTAAAAAGCACTTCATCAAAAATATTTTTTCTTGGTTGTTTATATTCAACTGTGTCTTTATAATTTTCAAATGTTCTACGCATGCGCAAAGAATGAACTTTGAATACGATGCTATATATCAAAGTAATAAGGATGACCAACTCTATCTCTGTGTCAAATTTGGTTCTAGTATCTTTAACAAAAAAAAAATGAAACACTACTTTTGTGATGAACTCAGTCATGCCTCTCCACAATTTTTCCATATTTTGTTGAATTAGTTTTCTCACGAAACACGAAAAGCTGTTGTACTTTCTATATTTTCGGGGTAAGTAGCATATTTCATAATTATGTGATGAGTTTTAATTTTGTATTAGGCCAACTAACTACGTTCATATATTTGTCATATGCTTGATTGTACGAGTTGTTTGATAATGCTTCGTGTGAGGCATGTTTGTCCAAGCTGAAATAAATAGTTTGTAGTTTTAAATAGTCTTTATAATAGGCAAAATTACTAACGGTTTTACAGCTTAATTTATTTATAACCAAACCTTTGAAAAGAGAGCGTCGTTCATGGATAAATCTAATAGTGACCAAAAATTTAGGCACTTCTGAGATCAGTTCAATTCTGAAATTTTGCATTCTTCCATTCTCGGGATGCTGTCCCTAATTTTGAACTGATAGACCACAGAGAAGGCAGCTAGTCAATAACACCCACCGCCGATTCTTGAGTTACTCTTATAAAAATGAATAGTGGGATTTGACGGCCATCTTTATAACACATCCACGGCCCCAAAATACGAAGCACGATTTGCTTTTTCGAGGTAAGGAGACGCGAACACTGGACCCGCAGATCCATCGTTCGGCATACTAGCCATTCGGCTACTCTCTTCTCACTTACCTAATTAAAGCAAACACTAAATTAGCTTCGTTCTAAAAAATAAATGCTTATATAAAATACACAATGTATAAGAATAGTTTGTTTACATGAAAAGCTGCAAAATGGGTTATCTGTAGAGATCTAACCACAAAGTGTAGAATGATAAGGCCTAAGGTATACCAGAGTCACCGGTGGGTGTATAAGAAGAAACAAAATACAATTATAAACATAATACAGTCTATCAAATTACTTCTTACATGGATGGAGCTGAATAAAACGAACATGCATGAAATAATTAATGACTTGCGTAAACATGAGGATGGCAGGCATATTTCAAATTGGATGTTTCTATTATCAATAAACCAGAAAAAATAATCTTATTGCTATGGCTTGAATAACTTTGGGAACATATTCATGTTTATAGTGAGACACTCAGGTCATTTCGATAATTTTTAAGTACAAATAACTATGTTTCTTTTTTTTTATGTGCGTGAGCAAATGCGACAATGAGGAAAACCTACTTGAAACGTTTTTCAGTACTACTAATAATAACGGCAAGTGGAAAGAAATTTAAGGTAAAATAAAAATGCTTCTTTTACTGTAAAATTTGCCAGAAAATGAAAACGGTGAGTAATATCAATTGTAAACTCACAACAGATTTGTCATGTTGTTTCCTATACAAAAACATTCATCATTTAGATAAATATATGCGCCATCTTCAAAGTTACTCTTCTATATTTATGACCATAATGTCCATACCTTAGCTTTCGGTTTCAGTTTTGTTTTGTTTTTCCATTAAGACTGTGGATTCGATGATTCAAATTCTAGATGAGGGGGCGTTGCGAACGAGGTCATTTGTTTCAAATTTCTACTTGCTTTCATCTGGAGCGAATCCTTTTCCTCCCCTTAAGATTATAATCAGGCTGCTTGCTAAGACGCTTGTTTCAAAATTGCATAAGCCCACGTCAGAGAAAATGCAAAATATCGGAAACAAATGTGGCTAGCATGCAGACGCTAACGTATTCATTATGAAAGTGAGGCCAGAAAAGTCAAGGGGACACAGAAACTGTCAATTGTAGGAAGAAAATATGAAAGGGTCGTTAAAAAATGGGTCTTTGTTATCCTGAAGAATTGCCAACAGTATCCACCTCGTGACCCTACGTTCCACCCAAAACGGCTTTGAAATCATAGAGGGAGTTGCCATCTTGACGAAACGCGCTGCATCCAAATATTCGCCCTCTAAATTTCCGCTCTTCTAAGGAGTTTATATTCAACCTCGCCCTTAAAACATAAGAGTTTGCAGGTGTACATTCTTGGGTACAACTTCAAACAGGGTGGTGGGGGTACGTTAGAGTAATTAGCAATTTTCTTCGAGTGAAAAAAGAGACTAAATGTTGCTTACTCTTATAAAATCATACAAACAAATATCATATTGTAATCTTACGTGACATTTATTGCACCTCAGTGAATCAGCAGCAAGTCTTATGTCGCTAAGAATCGGGTTTCGATACTTGCTGTAGGCACACCGCGGATAGCCCGTTGTATGGCTTTGTGCTCAATAAAGAAAAATGTGACATTTAAAGAGTTATACAGAATATTTTATCTTGTATCAAAATATCAGAAATGGTTTTTCTTTTATGCTCTCAAAATATCCATCCCCCCTATGTGCACTGTATGGAGTCTAAGATGTTATCCGTTTATTCGGCTAGTTTTATAAATTTTTAGAATAGTAACTCATTTATTTATTGCAGATTTTTAAATGTCTAGAGTATTTTGTTGAAAACCATTTTTGTTTCATTTTCTAATGATAGAGTAAATGCAATCATATTCTGAGAACGTTTTGATCATTTCTGAAAACCTCTTAACAACAAAATATCAACTTCACTTTCTGAAAGTAAACAAAACGTAATATTTTACGAGGTAATATATTTATTTTATAAATTAAAAACCTGTGATGTTAAAAATATTTCTAAAAACAATATTACTAATGTTATCAATGCAATTTAAACTGAGCTGAACCTGAAGCCCCCAGTGGCACAGCGGTATGTCTGCAGACTTACAACACTAGAAACCGGGTTTCGATACCCGTGGTGGGTAGAGTACAGGTAACCCATTGTGTAGCTTTGCGCTTAACTTCAAACAAACAAACTGAACCTGAAAAGTTCATAGATTGTTCACCCAAAAAACATACGTCATCTAAGGCTATAACATCAAAGATAACGGTATTTGATTATCAAAAACTCAAGTTTTGTGGTACATTACTGTTCAGCAATTCGTTAAAATGACATGACATGTTCGAAAAATGCTTCAAAAGCTTATCCTTTAAACGATGTTCAGTAATTCGTTTTGATATCCGACTCTGAATTGCCAAACAAGATCAGAGTTCAGTCTTCATAAAGAAATTATTTTTGTCAAGAACATATCATTTTTGTATTATTTTAACACAGCCCGTATCTGTAAGTTGGGTAAGCTCATATTAGTCAGAACATCTATTGCGAAAATAGTTTTTCTTTTCGATTTTCTTTTTCAGAAATATCATTGTCAAAAAAGGCAACGATTTAGCCTACTTTTAGCTTATGTTGACTATTGGCTGCTCCAAATCGATGGATCAAAATTGCTGATGACTGAACGACTGTATAACAAATTTCAATTTTAGTTCAAAATGGAACTTTTATCTTGCAAGTGTAAAGGGCCTCGATATCCAAAATGCTTAGCGTGCTTTTGCTGTTGTTGTAAATGTGACGGATTATCAGTTTCTGTTCAACTGAATCGGAGACGTGGGGGAAAACAACTAAAAAGTGAATCGGCAAATATTAATAATGCAACAAACGTTAGACGTAAGCGACCATGGTCAAATTACATTGAGAATATTGTGAATTTAAAAAATGGAATTGTACATGACGACAAAGACGATATGGATTTTTTTCATAATGACGTTTAGGCCTCAGTTGATCATAATGATGATGGAAGTGATAATGACAAAAAAAACTGAATACGTCATGAAAAATGTATATGATATCAGAGATATTTTCGTAATAGATGTTATTTTGATGAAATATTTACCATGTGGAAAATTATGTGAAAATTAATCTTTTGATTCTATGGATAAAGCAAGAAAATACGCTCTATCATCTTATCCAATGATGCAGACCAGCTATTGCTTAATATAGGAAAAATAATTGTAAAGATAGTAGAGGAACCAAGAAATTATATCCAGTAACAAGATAAAGGGTTTAGTCACGTAATAACAAATCCACAGTTCATTGTTGTAGATCTTTTT
>NW_013665696.1:521161-543986 GCF_000517525.1 Limulus polyphemus | reverse complement strand
TTGGTTGACATAAACAAAACAAGTTATATTTAAAAATAACCAACATTGAAGAATTTGTTTCATATTTAAAATTTATCATTTCACTAATCTGGTAAGGTTTAAAAAATTTCGAAAGTGAAGCATTTTGATAAAAAATTTTCATATTGTATAAATATGACATTACCATTTTATATGTACACTACATTTTTATGTTCTTGTTTGTTTCTTGTTAAGCTCAAAGATGCATATTGGGCTATCTGCTCTGTGCCCTCTGCAGAGAACGAATCCAGCTTTTAGCGTTATAAACCCTCAAGCTTACCGCTTTGCCGCTAGGTGTTTTGTTTAACTTAGAGTTGTTATTTTTAGGAATTTAACATTTTAAAATTCATTAGAAATGTTTTCAAGTATCTTCTTTGGGGTAATTGGCAACTTAAAAGCGTAAACTTATTCTTCTAGTCCTTATAATTAGACATGTCACTAACTCATACATGCACGAGCACAGATCTCACTTTGTCTTTATAAATATACGTAATTTTCATTCTAATTTTCTTCATTAAAATATTTGAAGCTATTTTATGACATAAAAATAAGTTTATTTCATAAAATATCTATACTGATGCAAGCTTATGTTCAGTGGTTTTTCTAAAATTAAGGCACTATTCTTTCTGAAGCAAAACTAGGCACGCACTACATGTCGGTGCGTCACATATACATGCTATATGTGTATTAATCTATAGATAGCTTTTTTTTCTTATTCGATCATAAGACGATATTGTGTTATAATCACTGACCACAATGTTTGTCTAACCATATCCTTGGTATAATTGCAATTTTTGATAAAACGACTATGTGAGATTTTTTTTCAGCTTAACAATTGACTTTAATGTGAACTTCAAATAGGTCATTTTAGTAGTTACTGGGTGTGGTACACACTCCACGCAACTAACCTCGTCACACTTTTATGGAGAGTTCACATGTTTCTGTCTTTTTCTTCTTTTTTTAACGTTTTATTTCATGAATAATGAAAATCGTTTCTAATTTATTCATATATTCACTCCTTTTCTGCTCTCCATCTCCAAATACTTTTGAAGTCTCTTTATTTTGTAATTTCAAGAATTCCAGAGTATAATTCTATGAAATGTTTTAAATATAAAAGGCGTTTTTTTAATTGGATTGAGTTAAAATTAAGTTTGAGATCTGATGAGTTGAACCCTTTCATGTGGAAAGACGCTCAAGTTATAAGACAGTCTGTTTTGATGATATTCATGATATACTACAACTCTTTTCACATCTTTTATGATGATATACTTCATGACATACTACAACTCTTTTCACATCTTCTATGATGATATACTTCATGGTATCCTACCACTCTTTTCACATCTTCTATGATGATACACTTCATGAAATACTACCACTCTTTTCACATCTTCTATGGTGATATACTTCATAATATACTACCATTCTTTCCACATCTTTTATCATGATATACTTCATGATATACTACTTCTTTTCACATCTTTTATAATGAAATACTACCACTATTTTCACATCTTCTATGATGATACACTTCATGGTATCCTACCACTCTTTTCACATCTTCTATGGTGATATACTTCATAATATACTACCATTCTTTCCACATCTTTTATGATGATATACTTCATGATATACTACCTCTTTTCACATCTTCTATGATGATATACTTCATGGTATCCTACCACTCTTTGCACATCTATGATGATACACTTCATGATATACTACCACTCTTTTCACATCTTCTATGGTGATATACTTCATAATATACTACCATTCTTTCCACATCTTTCATGATATACTACTTCTTTTCACATCTTTTATAATGATATACTACCACTCTTTTCACATCTTCTATGATGAGACACTTCATGATATACTACCACTCTTTTCACATCTTCTATGGTGATATACTTCATAATATACTACCATTCTTTCCACATCTTTTATGATGATATACTACCTCTTTTCACATCTTTTATAATGATATACTACAACTCTTTTCACATCTTCTAATTATATACAACAACGTCAGTTGTTCGAAAACTGATTATTTCGTATTTCACTAATTTTTTCACGTGTTTAGTTTTTTCTTATGCTTACTCTTTTATATTTGTACAAAACAATGAAAGAAATTAATTGACAGCCAAATCTGGTTTTGCGAAGCTTGCAGTCTGCATTAACTTAACAAAATTATACCTATACGTCATCTTTGGTTGTTACGTTTCCCCGTAATTTCAGTTGAGAAGTTAAGTTTAAAATTTTTCATCATAATTATTAATGACGTTTAATGGAAAATACATAAACATATTTTAATTCCTTATCACTTTCCCTTAAATACGCGGGTTATAACTATAATCTGAATTCCATTTTATTTTATTTTTTCGAAACAGTCTCTGTTAATATTACCTTCCAATCAGAGTAAGCTACCTTGCTCGGATTAAGTTCATTGGTTTGTTGTGAACTTCGCTCAAAGCTACACGAGGGCTATCTGCACTAGCCGTCTCTAAATTAGCACTGAAAGACTAGAGGGAAGGTACTTCTAAAGCTCCAAAATTCCCTAAGTTCAAAATAGAATATGTAATATCTGTGTACCTAAAAAAAAACAGTTACGTACCTAAGGCATTGTCGTATTAAAATTACCCAAGAATTCAAACGCTCGAAGTTGAAACTATATCACTTATATATTTTAGTCGCACCTGGTGGAAAATATAAAGTTTTAGATATTTTCTTTCTCTACATTGTTGTCTTTTGTTTTTTAAATTCAGGGGTGGATGAGTACGTTATATTAAAACGATTTTAAAGCCTCATCACGTCGTTACAATCGATGTCGCTACGTCCGGCCATGTTTAATCTGACAACTGTGTGTCTTGACAGTAACCTTACAGCGTAGTTTACAGAGTAAAAGGCTGCATCGTATAGCATTATGCTCAAAACTACACCATCCCCCTGCATGCTTTCCATAATCAATCTGATTTCTTAGCGTCCGTTTCAATAGTTTGATTGCACAGAAATTCAGAGGCACTATGTCCGAAGACTTGATCAGTATGTCTTCATATGGAACAGCATGAATACCAATTTCATTCTCCAGCCGCTTTGAAGTGTGCAATGGTTGAACAGACATGTTGTGGAAGCAGCTTGTGCATAAGCGACTTGTGTCGCTTTTCCAGACGAATGTATTTCTTGATTGTGTTACTATCGTTGCTAGAGGCATGTGGACAGCTTTTGCCACAGATCTTTTTGTTCGTGAATTATTACCTGTTACAAAACATCGTATTTTACTTACCATGGCTAGGGTATGAATTGTTGCAGGTCTCGATCTTTCTGAATGATCTTAGTACCCTAAGTTGATCCATATTACTTTGTTTTCCAATATAATTAACTACAAGGGTATCCTCGTCTTGAAAATTCCAAATCTTCGATATGAACATATCTTTATGACCTGAATGTGCAAACATTTTGCATCAGAAAGACTGTTACATAGCCTTCCCAAAAACGATAATTTTTTTGGTGGCATCACACTACGTACGAACGCAAAACAAAACAATTTCAAAATGTAGTTCTGGTACATACCGTTCTACCGCGACTTTATATCAGTTGTGTTTGCCACATGATATGCTAATTTGTATATTCAAAATCAATCGTTTAAAACCTTTTATTCTTTCTATGTTTGTTTTTTCGGAACAGATATTTATGCAATGGCATGAATGCCAAAATCTTAGTAAAATTCGACTTACTTTTTTTTAAAGAGCAGATGTGAACAACGACTACCAACTTTGATTTTGTAGCCGTAAAAAGGCCTGGCACAGCATAACTGAGTAGACACAGTTTATATGCACCTGACCATTAAAGTTAGTCATGTCTGTGTTCAATGTCCATAATTTAATCATTGTTAAGCAAAAAGAAAAAAAAACTGCACAGTAGACTATCTCTACTGTGCTTATCGCAGGGATCGAACGTCGAATTTAACGTTATAAGCCTTCAAGATTACCACAGATCTACCAGGGGGCTCAATGTATATAATCGTTTATACTGATAAGAAAATAAAACAAATATGCTGATTATGGAACATAACGCCTTATGCTGGCCTTATGTTATTGATCAGTAGGTTGTGTGACATTACAGTTAGAACAAAACCTAACAGCATCTCGATCGCACGCTACGAGACCTGAGATTTTCTATGTTGCATTCCAAGCCGATATTACGAGCTCTGGTTTTGTATGAAAAGCCTTCATGTTGTGCGATGGAGATACTATTACGTTACCTCTTACTGGAAACCCGTAATATAAAACCTGTAAAGAAAGATTTTTGAACAATTTTTATCAGTCTTATTGTAATGTAATGTCACACAAACTACCGATGACAACTAAGCCGATTGTTACAAATAAGCAGATACTAGGATTAGAAAATTATTATGGATTTTATAAATAGACACATAAATAGATAGATGGATTGATGGAGAATTTTTATTTTTTATTAAAAAGTGAAATAAATATACAGGTTGACAAAATGTTTTGAAAAAAAAATTGTTGTAAGATAGGATTGTTGTTTGCTATTAAGCACAAAGCTACACAAAGGGCTATCTGCGCTCTGCCCACTACGGGTATCGAAACCCGGTTTTTAGCAGTATAAGTCTGCAGACATACCACTGTGCCACTGCGGAGCTATAAGAGAAGAAATAACAGTCTTAACAAAATAAACAAATTTTTCATTCTTTATTAATATTAACCAATGTCTTCAGGTGTTCAGGTGCTATAAAGCCATTCTTGCAGTCGTCAATACAATATCAAAAGTATTCGCAGTTTCATTCTTTTAAAATTATTGGTTATTTATTTGTTTATGATTTTTGCACACAGCCGTCCTTAATTTTGAACCAATATACAACTGTAGTCAACAACAACCATTGCCAAATCTTAGACTACTCTTATTTCGCCAAATAGTAAAATCTGACCGTCTCTTTTCTAGCCAACCCAAGAGCACGGCCCCAAACTTCGGAGCACGTTTTTATAGCAACGGGACGCGAGCCATGAACCTTCTGATTTACAGTCCAAGAACGCTGGCCACATATATTGTGTTCCTAATTCAAGCTTTAGAGCATGATATAGTAAAATCCTATGTCCCTAGTTCAAGTTTTATTACCTGATATATTAAAACCTTATGTTCATAATTCAAGCTTTATAGAATGATACATTAAAACCTTATGTCCCTAATTCAAGCTTCATAACATAATAAAGTAAATACCCGTGTCCCTAATTAAAGCTTTATAGAATGATACATTAAAACCTTATGTCCCTAATTCAAGCTTCATAACATAATAAAGTAAATACCCGTGTCCCTAATTAAAGCTTTATAGTATGACATGGTAAAACCACATGTCCTTAACTATAGCTTTATAATATGATTGCTTAAATGTCTTTAATTACGAGACATCACCTGTTCAAATAGCTTTTGCAAATAAATCATGTTCTATGCTGTGAGATTAATATATATGCGTTTCAAAACCAGACATAACCTGAAAACAAAAACATTTCGAAAGGATTTAATATCATGAACAAGATAATTTATTTTGCATTCAAGTCATAAATCGTATGAACATGAATACATTTTCAAAGAGGATTAAACCTTGTATGTTCTGACACGTTCATTTATAAACAAGGTCACATTATTATCAGGAACAAAATAGTTATATCAAATGTAAAGCCAATGCTTTATTGTTGTTTTTAGGGAGAGAAAGTTGTAAATTTTCAAGCAGATAATTTCACTGGTTACACTAATATATTGTAATCGTTCGAATATTTAGTAAAAACATTCGTCAGAATAAATCTAGTGGTGATTCAATTTACTAACTACCCAACTGAACAAGATTATCGAGTCACGTGTGCTAATCTGGAAATTAAAAGTTATCTTCGAATTAGGAAAAGCCAAACTTTGTCGATGTCTAGCAAACAAAAATAAAGTATTCGATGACTATTTAAAGTGTCTAAACCAAGTCCTCGCTGACTATTTAAAGTGTCTAAACCAAGTCCTCGCTGACTATTTAAAGTGTCTAAACCAAGTCCTCGCTGACTATTTAAAGTGTCTAAACCAAGTCCTCGCTGACTATTTAAAGTGTCTCAACCACGTCTTCGCTGACTATTTAAAGTGTCTCAATTAAGTGTCAGTTACATCTAGTACAAACATGGCAGAATGCTTTATGAACTGTTGCATCAGGTATACGTGTAACAGTCGTAGATATCCTAGTATACTCAAAGGTCAGAGGCACCAGAACAAACAAATGTTCCCATAAAGTGACATAGCGGCCTTGGCAGTAAAAAAATTACTATATATATATATATGTATACACGGTTCGTTTCTCATTTCCGGCAGTTGTAACTTCACGCCGATGTGCTGAACCACAACAGGTGTACATTTCCGCTTGCTGAAATCCCTTGTGAGCACCACATGTCCCTGTTATTATGCAACTTCGTCTTACATGCTCTTGATAGAATTATTACCACTGAGAAGCCATGAAAGGGTTTTTTATTGTTGGTTTTGTTACCAATGGGATATTAATTCATAATCCTTCAAGCGCACAGTAATACCTTCAGAAAATGGTCTGATTTTTCTTTGCATCTGTGAAAGCAATATAAACCATAATTTCTGCGAATCTTCACCGTCGTGTTAAGTAATTGCTAATTAGAACTTCTGAGTAAAAGTAAAAAATAAAGAGTAGAATAATACGTTATCCTCACTACATCTGTTGTATTCAGTGGTCCCCCCCCCGGGTGCGAAGTTCGCGGACTTACAACGCTCAAATCTGGGGTTAGATTCCCTGCGTTGAACAGAGTGCAAATAGTCAATTATGTAACTTTGGTTATAAAACTACCAAAAAGAAAACAAAACTATATACAGTGCCAATGAAGAGGCATTTCATTTAATACCAAAGCCCTTCAAGTCGACGAGGATAGACTGATATAGTAGTGGTTCAGACGTATAAGATAGGCCAATAATATAGAAAAAAAAAACATACATTAACGTATTGGTACATTATTTTTAAATACCTCTACAAAAATATAATTACGTGTATATTCTGTGCAGTTAGTTTCACCCCTATTAATGTAAAAGACAGATGGGCCTTCTGTTAACCTAGCTCTTTGTATCTGAGAAAATCGTTACGGGTTAAAAATCTTTAATTTTGGTTTTGGCAAGTTTTCAAATATTCGTAAGTACAAAATAGCAATAGTTTTGGTACTCTATGAGCTTATAGTACCTATGACCGTATTTGGATTCTGAATAATGATTGCGTAAGGTAACGTAAATAAATAAATACATAAGACTCAAGAGAAAATAATCAGCGAAAATTAACATGGAATATGAAATATCAGTGAATAAAATCCATTATTTAAGCGATTTGGATTTTCACGGAACAAATATTTTACATTGCGCCATTTTAGGCAACGGTTCAAGAAAGAGGGATTTTTTTTTTATAAATTTGTCTGCAAATTCATTACCTAAGCAAATATTGTCTTTAATGTGATACTTATATTTTAGTGAACATAGAACAAAAATGCCGCTCGACTCGCAATCTGAGAGTCGCGGGTTCGAATCCCCGTCACACCAAACATGCTCGCCCTTTCAGCCGTGGGAGCGTTATAATGGGACGGTCAATCCCACTATTTGTTGATAAAAGAGTAGCCCAAGAGTTGGCGGTGGGTGGTGATGACTAGCTGCCTTACACTGCTAAATTAGGGATGGCTAGCACAGACTGCCTTCGTGTAGCTTTGCGCGAAATTCAAAAACAAACAATTTCTGGTTTTTGCAAATCTCTCCGAGTCTCCGAATATTCATAAGAACAAAATATCTATAGTTTTTGGTGTTCTATGAACCTATGGTCTAAGCAAACAAATCGAAAACCTTATTCCTTAATGTTCAGCTATAATTATCCCTAACATTAAATTACTGTCTATAGGGAGTGCAACCAGTCAGGAGACTAGCCGCTTCTATTAATCGTCTACATGTTCAACGGCATTTCGCAGCTCGAACCTTGAACTTTCGAATCCGCAACCCGGCACTTTAACCATTAGGTCATACCTGGATGCGTTAATGCAAAGCGTAAACTTGTTATCGAAAATGGATAAAATAATCACGATGTTTCACAAATATTAGCTAATGAACGCTTATATATGAAAGTTATGAACAATTACTGTTAATGGACGTTAAGCGATGTTATTATCAAAGTGTCATTAATTGTTAATCTACAGAACAGTTAATATAATATGTTAATATATCGTGTTTGAGGAAACAAACATTGTACATTTTCTAATTTCATCGTATTTCAACATCGCTATCGTGCTTGTTGTATGTACCCTATAAAAAGATATAACGAATCATGAGCACTCAATTATAACTTACTTCTCATGTCCAATTTTATGTAAATAAAAAACGATAGAAGCATGCATTTCGAAAATCGTAAGCCTGCCTATAACATTGTATAAGTTGCACTTAAATAAAAATAATTTTTTCTATGTTGTAAGAGGGCTCAAATTACGCACTGTAACAAGAAGTTAGCTTAGTTTAGTTACTACGAGATGCTTTTATCTTGTGATACAGCCCTATAATGGTTGTGTTACAGCCCTGTTAATGGTTGTGATACTAGTAAAATTCTCCTAAACATTAATACACTACCTGAATTAACAGCGACAAAACTTAGCAACTTTTCACAACTTCGTGTTTACCTCCATGAAAATATTTATTAATATTGTCACTAAATAAATCTTCGGCATGATGGAAAGTTGTGTTTTTATTTTCTTCATAAATATCATAAAATGGTGAATGGAGTCGTCACTAGCCCTAACTTTATCACCGAACTTCATGCGAAGCTGACACGTTGCTCCAATTTGTCGATAAAATATATTTGCCAAATTTTCTACAAGGCATACTGATATACCATGTTGTTGTCTCCGATTCTTTAAGCGTATAGGTAATGAATATGTTAGAATATGATCTCAACCATATATATATATATATATAGTGTATAGATGCAAATGTTACGTGCATAGACATAATAAAGAAGTGTATTTAGATTACATTTAACTGGTTAAATTACATTACATTTAACTGGTTGAATTAGATTACATTTAACTGGTATACCAAAAACCGCAATTCTCATTGTCGAACATATCTGAGTTGAAGGATTAATAATCTTTATATGATTTTAATCTTTGTATTTTATTTATTTATTATTTATAAGCATTAATACTTACACAAGCTGATTTACCAAAAGGATCCTCCCTCCCCCAGTAGCACAGCGGTATGTCTGTGGACTTGCAACGCTAGAAACCGGGGTTTGAATCCCGCGTTGGGCAGGGCATAGATAGCCCACTGTGTAGCTTTGTGCTTAATTACAAACAAACAAATGCGATTTACATAGATTAAATAGCGTTGATTTGACGTCTTATGCAAATATGTCTTTTGTCTACTAAGAGATATAATGAAGAATGGGTTAATTATTACTTAATCATGAATATACTTTTCCTCGGTATTCTCACCAGGCTATTTGTTCCCCATCTATTAAATAAATCCAGCTCTATTGTTTCTGACCTCAATGTACGTGGAAATAATTAGGCCTAGAAGAGGCCAGAATCAAGCCTGAAATCCATACGGATCGTGAATGCTGGTTAGCCAAGCGTGAAAGCCGGCACGCGGCGGCTGACTTTTCCACCCCCTGTAAAGCCACGAAGCACAAGCGTATCTCCCCCATAGTCGCTGAGACGCTACTCACTTAGCAGCTGAATAAGTTGGAACAAGAAACAGTTTCCGCTCGTTAGAACCGTGGTCACCTCTTGGAAAATTACCTCGAACCCAGCGACTTAGCTAATAACTTTTATTACGTAATACTTGCAGTGGACCACTGTAAAGTGAACTCTTTATTTCTATCATTCAGTCCTGAAATGATTGGTGAATTATTTAAGAAGCTGTCGCGCGTGCCTTCCTAGTTGTAGCGCATGCTCTAAGATCTGATCTTTTTTTTAGGACAAATCAAGAAAGAAAAATTTTGGTTTTTAGTGAACGGCTAGGTGATTCTCTTCTTTTTCTTCACTAAACTGTGAAGTGGACTTCCCGAAAACCTCACACACATCAATAGGGAAGTAGGGTCATTTAATTACGGTTAGAACAAAACTTAGACCGAATGTGGAATTAACACAGAGCAGAATGAAAACAAAACGTTGTAACAGTTTCTCTAGTCTCTTTCCCCAGTAGAGGAAAGAAAAAAAATAACATAACTTCTCGAAAAACAGCACTTAAAGTTTGGTAAAAATTGAAATGATTTAATCCAGCTTTTATTTTTTAGATTTTACAAATTTTTGTTTTTTACTAAGGCGCTCATTTGACTTAATATGCAAAGTGTATTTTTTTCACTTGTATTATTAGAAGCTGTAGTAAAAGATGTAAAGGTCTTGATCCATTAAAAAACTAACTACCTTCCCTCTAGTCTTACACTGCTAAATTAGGGACGTCTAGTGCAGGTAGCCCTCGTGTAGCTTTGCGCAAAATTAAAAAAAAAAAATTTGCTATAAGAAATTGGTAAATTTCATTAATTAATTAATTAATTTACTGATTTTAAGGTATAGTTCTAATGGACTTAATATATTTTATTAAAAGAAATATTTATTTTAACTGAATGTTGTAAAGTAAATTTTCGATTAACCCTCTAATTATATTTTTCTTTCGACCAGGGCCACTCAAGTGGCACAGCGGTATATCTGCGGACTTACATCGCTAGAAACCGGGTTTCGATACCCGTGGCGAACAGAGCACAGATAGCCCATTGTGTAGCTTTGTGCTTTACTTCAAACAAACCAAACCTTTCGACCAGAAAAAAAAAGCTTTATTTTTACATAACTTGAGACTGATGTCTTTATTCATAACAAAAAGAGATGAAAGTTTAGAATTTTTTATGTAATGCGAGTGATCTCACGTCATAAATTTGGGTGTATATACACATATGTATATATATATGGGTGTGTAAATATATACATATGTGTATACATATATATATATGCGTGTATTTATGTATAATCTAGAAAATATTTTGTTAAGCATGGTAAGTATAGATATTTGGTTACCAAACACACGGAAATATACATTACTTGTCATCTCGTTTGTCTGTGGAAAGAAGTCATTATATTTTGAAACGTTACTAATAGTATGAAAGACGAGCTAGTAAAGTAGAGGCTGTTCACATTTCGCAGAATTTTGGGTTTGGTTCTTGTTTCATTTTCGCGTTGATCAGCTTTAAAATAGGGAATGATCGGTTATTTATTTGGTTGTCCACTCCCTTACATTATCTGATTCCGACTTAAAAGCAAATGAGCCTCGGTTAAGTAGACGTAAGTTTTTAATGAGATTACGTTATAAAAAAAATGATTCCCAAACTAGAAAATTCAATTCGAAGGAAAAAGGGGCTGGATTTGAATTGAAATGATACAAAGTTTCGGTGTGTTTCCTTCATTGGGAGGTTTCACATGCACATTTATGTAATAAATTGTTTTAAATCTTCATATTCATTACAATACTAAATAGTTGTTTTCTTGTAGAGATTCATGGTCAACAGCAGTCAGGTAATATACCTTTATATAATAACTATGAATTGCATTTTATCTTACTTTTTTGTCCTTTGTAACATATTTTTGCCATCACTTAATATTCAATCTGAAATATTCTAGTTATGACAAAAAACATTTTGATGTGTCTAAAAATTATAATGAAACAAAACCAACAAGATTATTTGTATTGCACCAAGTTTGCCAAGTAGTGTACCGATCTGTGATAAAACTGTAAAACTAAAATAACAAGATTATTTGGGTTGCACCAAGGTTTAAGGAGTAGTGTACAGATCTATTATAAAACCATGAAATAAAACCAACAAGATTATTTGTATTGCACCAAGTTTACGAAGTAGTGTACATATCTGTGATAAAACTGTAAAACTAAAATAACAAGATTATCTGAATTGCACCAAGGTTTAAGGAATAGTGTACAGATCTATTATAAAACCATGAAATAAAACCAACAAGATTATTTGTATTGCACCAAGTTTGCCAAGTAGTGTACCGATCTGTGATAAAACTGTAAAACTAAAATAACAAGATTATTTGGGTTGCACCAAGGTTTAAGGAGTAGTGTACAGATCTATTATAAAACCATGAAATAAAACCAACAAGATCATTTGTATTGCACCAAGTTTACGAAGTAGTGTACATATCTGTGATAAAACTGTAAAACTAAAATAACAAGATTATCTGAGTTGCACCAAGGTTTAAGGAGTAGTGTACAGATCTATTATAAGACCATGAAACAAAACCAACAAGATTATTTGTATAAACATACAGATCTCTAGCAAGTATGTAACATCAAACCAAGAGTAGTATTTGAATTATAGCAGAGTTTACTTAATAAATGGTGTCCAGTTCCTTACCGATGCTGTCTAACTGAAATGAAAGGATTTTACCAGGTGTAAGAAAGTTTAGGGAATAGTGTACAGATTGTTGACAAAGCTAAAAAATCTAAACGACACAATTTTTAGGTGGTTGTACCAAGGGTTTATAATATAAATTACAGGATTTTTTAATAGTTCTGCGAGAGTTTATGGAGTAGAGTGCAAATCATTTTTAAAACCAAAAAAATTAAACCAAGAGAACATTTTTTGGGGGGTACTAAAAAACGTTACATTTCGGTGAGGGAAGAAACGTTCATCAGTATCTATATCAGTGATGTCATAGGTTTCTTTATTCTACTCTTAGCTTTCCAAACCTGAAGAATCCCTACAACGTCCTGAAACCAGCAACAATATTTTTTTTGAGGTTCAAGGCTTGAGTAAGAGAACATTAAATTGGTGGGCAATAAAATTATTTTACTCATATTCCGTATTTATAGATTTTAATGCAAGCTTTTTCTTTCATGTCATGTGTGGAATCTTAAGTTTTTAAGTTTGTTTTAGACTAAAGCCACATTGGGCTATTTGCTGATTCCACTGCGGGGAATTGAACTCCGGACTTTAGTATTGTATGTCCGTAGACTTACTAGTATTCCACCAGTAGACGTGTGGAGTTAGATTAAACAACCATGTGAAAATATACGAAGCTTGTTTGTATAAGCTGTAGATACCTAACACAAATGCCGGTACAATTATTTTTCAGCGATATTTTGGAAAGATAATTGAATTTGTTTATAAATAGTGAAGCCATATTTCGCACTTCGTTCTTCTTTTCTGAAAATGTAGCAAATTCAGTGTTACATGTGAACGTACGAACTTCGCTATATAGATATCTTGTAGCTTACAGCAACCGTGCTGTAAGATCACTATATGAAAGAATGTTTGTTCTTCAACTGCCAATCGCTATGTTTAAACCATTCGTTCAAACTCTGCTGATTCAATTTCAATCTTCTTTTCAATCTCTACTGATTCGAGTTTCAAATTTATTTTTAATCTCTGTTGATTGAAGTCTAAATTTTATTTTCCGTCTCTGCAGATTCAAATTTTAATTTTGATATTCAATCTCTGCTGATTCAAGTTGAAATCATTTTTTCAATCTCTACTGATTCAAATTGAAATCATCGTTTTTTCAAACTCTGCTGATTCAAATTGAAATCATTTTTTCAATCTCTGCTGATTCAGAGTTGAACAAAATTTCTGAAGCTTCAAAATTGATCAAAACATAGTTGAAGCATAACAAAAAAAATAATTATGTATTTATTACTTTGGTTTGTTTTGTTGTCTTCCTCGACACCAGATTTAATTTTTTTAACTACTCTTGAACGTAATGCTTTTGCTTATTGGATACACATACCGCTTTCGAACTTATATGGTATATCATACTGCATAATGTTTTGTTGAGAAGGTAAAGTATAACATAAGCTCCTTTAAATAGATAATTGTGTTTGGTCCTTCTGAAAACTATTGTAACCACACTTATACAGAGGTTGAGTACATTATATTAAAATTATTTTGGAGCCTCACGACGTTCGGGCGTACTGTTTCTGACAACGGTCATCTTGACAATAGCTATGCATTGCTGTTTCTATTACAAAAGGTGCTTTCGTAAGGCCGCCGTGTCCAAAACACGCCACTCTTCTCTGTTGCTTTCCACAATCCATCTAGAATACGAGAACACTGATTTCCTAGCGCCAATTTCAACAGTCCGATCTTACAAAAAATTATAGGAGTTGCATCCAGCGACTTGAACAGTATTTCTACCTTCTGCAGTTGCGACGATTGAACGGGAGATATGACTGAAAGCCTTATCTTGTTGAACCCATACCATATCGGTCTTATTTTCGGACAGAGATCCTTTGTTTATTACGTTGTATGTTGTTGCCATTGGTTTTTGTGATTTTGGATTCCCACCTGACGCCGCACTTTGCTTAATTAGCACAGCTGGGGGTTAAGACTTGTTGCAAGATTCTTTTCATATGGTACTTGTACTCCCAAGTTGATCCATATCCTTTTTTTAATGCCATTAAGTACAAGGGAGATTCCCCTCGCGAAAATTAAAAATCCCTGATCTGAACACATTTTTAAGATTTGAATTTATGAATAGTTTGTGTTAAATATAACGTACTCAAACATCTGTATATCATATAGCTTTTATATAAAATATAAATATACTTATATTCTATAGATTCTGAGTAAAACAATATAGATATAGTTATGAATATAGAATAGAAACGGGTGTCTGGAAATAGCTGACATGAAACTTATTTGCTCCTTAAGATGGCATAACCCACGCTGAGAATATATATTAAATTATTTATATTGTATTCAACGTGTACGTTTTTTATTGGTGTAGTTATATATTAACGCTTTGTTTTGTTTTTAATTATGCACAAAGCTACACAAGGGCTATCTGTGCTCTGCCCACCACGGGTATCGAAACCCGGTTTCTAGCGTTGTAGGTCCGCAGACATACCGCTGTGCCACTGGGGGGCATATATTAACGCATCCTTACATAAAAATAACGCTGGGATCATTCAGTTGTTATCTGATGTGGCAGCAGTCGGTTTTACATTTTGATTTGGTAATACTTACCTGTGTTCTGATGAGGTAACAATCAGTTTTGCTCTGCTCAGATAACGTTCTGATGTGACCTGCTAAAACCAATTCTAAGCTTATGTGATTACAGTCATTTTGTTCTCTGCTCAGACAACATTGTAGTTTGATCTACTAACAACCAATTCTAAGCTTATGTGATGACAGTCATTTTGTTCTCTGCTCAGATAACATTGTAGTTTGATCTGATTACAACCAATTCTAAGCTTATGGTGATGATCAATTTTATTCTCTGCTCAGGTAACATTGTAGTTTGATCTGATAACAACCAACTCAAAGCTAATGGTGACGATCGATTTTATTCTCTGCTCAGATAACGTTTTGGTTTGATATGCTAACAACCAACTCTAAGCTTATAGTGACGATTAGTTTTGTGTTGATGTAGTAACAATTAGCACTGTGCTGATGGGACTACCTCATAACTTACTGAACACTACAGTTTTTTTGGACCAATATAGTGATATCGTTCATTTGATATGTATTTGATCTTTAACTGTGTGAAATAATACAGACAATTTTACAAGGTAGACTTGATGTCCTTTTAATTTATTGTATTAACGAAATATTTTTATTCTAAAAATCAGTCTTTTGTGGAAGAAAAGAAAAGCAACACTGACAGTTACTTGTAAACACCATTTAATTGTGATTGGTCGTTTAAAAATACATCTATAATAGCATGCTAAAGTTTAGTAACGTCTACAAAGAAGGGAAATTTTGACGCTTTGTCTTCTGATAAGAGTTTAAAAGTTTAATGAAATATAATAGTTTATATTAACGAATGTATATTATTTTCATATACAGGCCGAGCGGAAATATTTAAGTATATCAATGGATATACTGTGCAGTCGTATCGACTACTATAATTCGCAAGAAAAACGTTACATGGATGTGTGCGTGTGTAAGTATGTAAGTAAGCCAAAAATTCACATTTATTGATACGCAGATAGTGTAAGTAGTTATGATTTACTTTCGTGACAAACCTCTTTTCAACCTACATGTTTATTTTAATGCAAATCACAGAAAGGACACCTATATATTTTTCATATAATATATATATATATACTTATAAAATGAAAATATTTCAGATTCCATTATCATGGTAAGTTATATCTCAGAGTTTCATCACAATTAGTTTACAAGGTACTATTTTTACCCCATAAAGTCTTTTTTCCCCTCTTACAGAGTGATATTTTGGATTTGATCCGTTACCTTTCTTCGTAGTGAACGTGATTGGAACATTATATTCCGGAAATATTGTGATTGATAAACACATTTTTCTATTTTCATAAACGCATATCTTAGCAATAATGAATATGGCGGGAACAAAAAACAAAAATTAACAACAATAATACCAACAACAACAATAGTTACCTTTAGTGTATTCTAACCGAAGTAACGTAGTTAGTGTATCAGTAAGAGAGGTCAGTTGTCTTTGGCTTAAACCTTGATAATGTTAGCTAAGCTTTGCAGAACCTGTCTGTAACAGTAAATTTAGAACCAGTTCTAAATATTTGATGTTGTGGTTTTTCGAACACTTAAGGCTAAAGTATAAAATAGTCTTAGCTAATATCAATCAAGCCTTATCCCCAAATCTTTGGCTTACGGGTTAAAGCAATGAGACAGGTAGATTTCGTTCACAGTCCTGACTTTACGTATCTCAGTCCTCCGCGAAGCACATCGGTTTATAGCCGCAGGACAGTAACTATAGTAAAGGACAAAGCTTTCCCCCTTTTCCCCTTTTTCGACTAATCAGGTCCACCAATAGAGAGTGCGATACATATGTGACCTATTGTAAAAAGCCTGCCTTAACGTGACGTGTTGGTACAGCGTATCCAATGAAAACAGGTGTGGCAGTGTTACGCAGAGTGTCAGGGGATCGCTTACAGGTGAGACTTCGCGCAGCCAGCATTCCCCGAAGTATAGTTGAACGAACCATCCGACCTATGTCTAGTGGCACCGCCGTCCTGGTCTCGGCTCCTTTCCTCTCCAAGCGTTCCAATTCCATGGCCTCCGAGATGGCGGATTTCCACGATGTAAGGTGTTTGTATAAATAGCCTTAACTAATATTATCTTATATCCATCATTTTTAATCTATGAGTTTATTAACTTAACTCACGTCCGTTTTCTTGGTGTTATGAACAATCATATACTAACCTGACATGAGATTAATTAGAACAGCAGTAAGTCAGAATTTGCGTATTTATCATATTTACTTAATCACTTTTAAACCAACTTAGCTAGACATCTAGAATGCTGTGTACTGTTTATATGTTTTAAGTTAAGTATATAAATCAGAGGTCATGTTGTTAAAAACTTCACGTCTGATTTTCGTGGAGTTTGGGAAACTCCTATATCGGGCTCTCAGCTGAAACTGTCTTCCTAAATTTCTTTGAATTTTCACATAATTTAACAAACACACTAAAGAGGTAATGTTAATCACACATTACACTAATGTTGTAAGGAATAATGCTCATAACCTGTTATAAGAATGACAGATGATACTGATTCCCTAGCTTAAGTACACGTTTCTTAATTTTGCTGCTTTCAGGTAGCTTCATCTTTTTGAAAGAGTGAAATTATTTGTAAGTTGACAATATCAATGACGTGATTACATATTTGTACACGTTTTTCATTTGCTAATGTTATATTAAGAGGTGGTTGTAGGTCACATATAATTACGTCTTCAGTAATTGGTTGTTGTCGTTTTTCTTAGATGTGGCAAGACATCGAAAGCGTTCTTTTGGGTGATATGGGAAACGCGACTCCTGATGCCCGCTATTCAAATCACCAAGCATCTGTTCCCGTTGCACCGAACCACCAGGAAGATAACCGTCAGCACGAGATTATGGTAACACCCCCGTATTCCGTTACGCTACCTAACCATCAGTTGGATGGTGAATTTTGTATCCCAAGTAGTATGGACAGTAACAACAATGCCAGTTACAATGATTCCTACAGTTTCCAGGCCCCAGCAAAATCAAAGTCAAACTATGCCCAGTGTATGATGAGGGCACACGAAGGACCAGAGAGAGTACACTTCTATTACAATGAATACACAGGGCATTACACTCCGGTAACATACGTAGACTCTAAGCATCACTATCCAGCACCGATGACTAGGCCTCACGATCGTAGTATGTCTATACCATATGCCCGTCCATGGGGATATTGTCCAGCAGGTTCAGTCCCGAGTGTACCCTCTCAAATGTCTCCTCCTGCATCCCCTGAAAACTCAGGAGGACCGCAATACACTCATGCAAATGGTGTCATGGAGGCAGTGCCCCACCAAGTGGTTTCTGGAAGAATTCCTATGGCTCATAGCTGGCCTCCTCACACCACTCCTAATACCTTCAACCCTGGCCCTCCACACCTGCGAATGGTAACGCCGCCGTCATCACCTCACCTAGGCGATCTTCTCGTTAATGGCACCGCGACGTATAGCTCTTCGATTCCCGGGATCCCCCCGCCACCACCGATCAAGCCACGGCGAGGACGAAGAAGCACTGGCCGCAAGAAAGTGACGGTTCATACATGTTCTCATCCGGGCTGTAATAAAATGTACACGAAGAGTTCGCATCTGAAGGCTCACCTCCGGACTCATACCGGTGAGAAACCCTACCAGTGCACGTGGAAGGGATGTGGCTGGAAATTCGCCCGCTCTGACGAACTGACCAGACACTACCGAAAACATACTGGTGACAGACCTTTCCAGTGTCGTCTATGTGAGCGTGCATTTTCCAGGTCGGACCATCTGTCGCTCCATATGAAGAGACACACAGCGGTTTAATTTAATTAGAAATTCGACACTATCTCCATTCTGAACAAAATCCCTAAGACACGTTTCTATAAATGAAAAACTTGCATAAGAACATGTATATAAAAATCAAAGTGTAAAATTGACTTGTGTCTAGTCGTTGTCATGTTTTAGACGGCACGCAAAACCTAAACGCCCTGCTTTCAGGAAGGATTTAAACATTGTTTTAATTAAACAACAGTGAGACTAAATTTCATACCTTCAACTTTGATTTATTTTAAGCCAGAAGATTTCATATTTTGTAAGGCAACAGTATCCAAGCCAAGGAAGAGAAAACCACTACTGACTGATTGACTATCGTTCGAATAACTTGACATTGTAATCTCGTCATTCTTTGGTAAGAATGTGTTTACTTATTATCATACAGCAACATAACTTTATATTATCCAGTATAGTACTCTTTGCACTAACTGCATTAAGCTAAACGAGCTCTAGTTCAAAATAACAGGTTCGCCCTGTCATTTATTTCCCAGTATATCGTTGTAATGTTCAATACACAAGAAGTATTTTACTAATACACACTGAGTAAAAATACATCTTTAATGCTCGTACGAACACGAGATCGTAAGCTTTGCATTGAAGGCAGACTCTTTAATTAAATAATGCACCTGTTTTATATTTGGAAAACAAATTCTGAAATACACTGTTTCCTAGGAAACAGCTGTTCTGTTCATCCGTTGCTATTAATTGGGATGCTAATTTATAAATTCGAAAGGAAAGAGGCAGTCACTGCATTAAATTACAACTAACTACCCCATACATTTCCATTACGTGATTGAAAATAATGTATATACTATACTCAACTATGTAATATACTCAATAATGTATGTAATATACTCAATAATGTATGTAATATACTCAATAATATATTATGTATAATTTCAAACATATAGGCCAAAAATCAAAGCATCGCCCATATTGGGTATATGTACAGTGTAGGAATGCTACATGTATCTCAATGGGAGAGACTGCCGATGTATAAAAAAAAAATTAAACTCCCGTAACGTTGCATTATTGTTATTAAATCTACATATAGTCTCGTTTTTAGACGAAAGAACGGTTAAATATTAATATTAAATGATTTGTTTTTGTTTTTAATTATGCCCAAAATTACACAAGGGCTATCTGTGCTCTGCCCACCACGGGTATCGAAACCCGGTTTCTAGCGTTGTAAGTCCGCAGACATACCGCTGTGCCACTGGGGAGCATATTAAATGATTATGGTTCCAAAGAATTAAACTTTTGAAAACACCGGTGAACATTTCCTTATCCCTGCTTCAAATATACAGACAGACATACCTGGAAATATGATAATTATTTGCTTGAAAGTGGTATTTTGTTTTTTATATCTCTGCTTTGTGCACACCGACAAACCACCACCACGACCCTTCTTCCCCCTCCACCTCCCACCACGAACTTAATAAACCATAGTGCCGGGAGATCCCATACAATTACTGTTTGTATTTGTAAAGACTAAAAGAAAGGGAAATTTCGTCCGTGAAAGGTAGTGTTAACACTGTCTTGTTAACAGACGGATGTGAGTCAGGATCCTCAGTAGTTAAATTAATTAAGACTATGTGTATACACTGGAATATATTTGTTTGTAGTCTCAAGATTCTGTACAAATTCATTCCAGCAGTTCAGCCTTGAAATTTTAGTCATATTCACCAGTTAAGAATAGTCTTCAAACTAAACGCAAATATCAGAAGTGAATAAAAATACATTGTCGAAACCGGACAGGTGTTTTCAGGTGTGTTCTAAATTCTTTTGTTATCCTACACTTACTTTCCAAATGTCGTGAAAATTATCTTTTTATGATATTTGTAACTCGAGAAATTCACAACCTAAAATAATTGTAGCACAAGTAAGTTGGGATAGAGTTTTATTTGCACAAAGTGTAAAATATACATCATTTATGAAAAAGGGTGTTTTAAAATCAAAAATATATATCATTTGAAAAGAAAGTGTAAATGTTTTAAATCTAAAATATACATCATTCGAAAAGAAAGTGTAAACGTTTTAAATCTAAAATATACATCATTCGAAAAGAAAATGTAAATGATTTAAATCTAAAATATACATCATTCGAAAAGAAAGTTTAAATGTTTTAAAATCTAAAATATATATCATTTGAAAAGAAAGTTTAAATGTTTTAAAATCTAAAATATACATCATTCGAAAAGAAAGTTTAAATGTTTCAAAATCTAAAATATACGTCATTCAAAAAGAAAGTTTAAATGTTTTAAAATCTAAAATATATATCATTTGAAAAGAAAGTTTAAATGTTTTAAAATCTAAAATATACGTCATTCAAAAAGAAAGTTTAAATGTTTTAAAATCTAAAATATACATCATTTGAAAAGAAAGTATAGATGTTTTAAATCTAAAATGCACATCATTCGAGAAGAAAGTATAAACGTTTTTAAACCTAAATTTTTACATCATTCAGAAAAAGTGTAAATGTTTTAAAATCTAAAATATACATCATTCAGAAAGAAACTGTAATCGGTCTGGATTTTTAAGGAAAGGTCCTAGATCATGAAAGATGGTGCTAAGTTGCTTGTTTTTATCAATAAATAATTAATAATCAAATCTTTAGATTTTTTCTTAGAAAATGAGACATGGTATTAAATTTCATATTTTCAGCGATAAAAAGTGAATAGTAAAATCTGTACGTGATGTTAAAGTGTTTGTTTTTCTCGGCTATTAACGCACTATAATTAACCTTTTACTTTACAAACGTAATATCTTTCACCTTATCGGTCAGTCAGTACATCTGTTAAGTCAGTTAAAAGTGTAAGTTTTTTTTTTTACTGTTGTAATGTTTTGTATAGTATGTTCTGGAAAGTGTCTTTAAAAAATGAAAATTCTCAAATCCCCAGAGGCTGTGTATGAGTTGGATCACCCTCCAAGTCGTAGCTCAAACGATAATAGAATATTCCATAGTTTGGAATTAAACATTTGTATACACAATTCAATCTGTCTGAGTTCGTTGAACACAAGTCTGTACAATTAAGTTCCACTATTGTAATATTCGGGTATTATTTATAATAGCATGTCTAAAACGTAAGTAGAACAAAGAAGGGACAGCTTTGATTTAATATAAGTACCCCTTCTCTGCAGGTCGAATACTTTAACCCCCCTTCCAGTGGCACAACGGCAAGTCTGCGAACTTATAACGCAAGAAACCGGAATTCGATACCCTTAGTGGGCACAGCACAGGTAGCCCATTGAACAGCCTTAATACGAGTTATGTGTACTCATATATAATATCAACAATAAAAGTACATAACCGTAGAAAACTCAAAGTTGCAAAAACGTAAAAAGGGCTTGAACTACTACAGTTAGTAAATGTACTTTACTGGATTACGAAATTTTCCTAAGGTAGTGAAAAAATTATCTACTACAGCAGGATAACGTACCGCCCATAAAGTACCTACAGTCATTGCTAGCGTAGCTTAATTATGAAATGTATGTAAATGAAAGGCGAAAATAATATCAAGCCTAAAGTAAATGACAAAATAACTAAATAAACTATCACGTGGTATAAAAGTACGTGTAAGCCTGTGTTCTATTAGTTTAAAACAGAAAAGAGGAGAGAAGGCAATTCCGAAATATCTTAGAAGTTGATTTTTAAATGACATATGGGAGAAATATTTCAGAAGTTGTTTTTTAAATGTCACATGGGAGAAATATCTTAGAAGTTGATTTTTAAATGTCATATGGGAGAAATATCTTAGAAGTTGATTTTTAAATGTCATATGGGAGAAATATCTTAGAAGTTGATTTTTAAATGTCATATGGGAGAAATATCTTAGAAGTTGATTTTTAAATGTCATATAGGAGAAATATCTTGGAAGTTGGTTTTTAAATGTCATATAGGAGAAATATCTTAGAAGTTGGTTTTT
>NW_013665696.1:499617-520202 GCF_000517525.1 Limulus polyphemus | reverse complement strand
GGTTTTTAAATGTCATATGGGAGAAATATCTTAGAAGTTGGTTTTTAAATGTCATATGAGAGAAATATCTTAGAAGTTGATTTTTAAATGACATATGGAAGAAATATCTTAGAAGTTGGTTTTTAAATATCATATAGGAGAAATATCTTAGAAGTTGATTTTTAAATGTCATATGGGAGAAATATCTTAGAAGTTGATTTTTAAATGTCATATGGGAGAAATATCTTAGAAGTTGATTTTTAAATGTCATATGGGATCACTTTCATCATGGCAAAAAAAAGGTTACGTTTTCAGGCTCAACTTTTAGAGTTAGAATAATTAAATTTGAAGAATACACACACACACACACACACATATATATATATAACACTTTTGGGCTATCATGTTAGATATGACGAGAGCTTATATTCAATTTTCTTCCTTCCATATGTAGTTGCTATCGTATTTCCCCCTCAATATGTACCATATAACGTGTCATAAAGTTCTTTCTATATGTTCTAATACTATATTTCATTAACACAACTGTAAACTCTCAGTTAGCAATAAAATCCTTGATACTACAATAGCTCAATCTCCATTGTTTGGATTCTGTTCTGTAAGTTTACCTTTTATTGTTTGATTGTCTTCGTCAGTTGAAACTGTTGTAAACATTTTAACATCCTCATTAAACATTACCTTCTTAACTTAGATTTATGAAAACTGTCGTGACTGCAGTTGACAGTTTTCTTAGCTTAGTTATGTAAAAAAACTATCGTAACCATTGTAATGACTACTTTATTGATTTCGTAATAAGAAAACTTTGGTGAAGATTAATCTTGTTTTATTCTTTTCTTGACTTATTTGCATGAAACTATCCTTAGCGTTTTAACATGTTGACAAAACTTACGATTTACTGTTTTATTGATTTCGTTATATAAAATTATTGTGAGCATTTTAAAGTTTTTTGTCTAATTTATTTTCGCTGTTTTGTTGACTTAGTTCTATGAAAACTGCTGTGGATGTAACTCCTGCATAAAACTTAGATTCACTATTTTATTGATTTAGTTATATGAAGAATGTCGTGAATACTTTAACACATACGTTCAAGCAGTTTTTGCTGTTTTCTTGTATGTTATCTGTCGTGAACGTTTTTATGTTTTTCCACTAGGTTGTGTTACGTGAAAACTTTCGTTAGAGTTTTAACGTCTAGTTAAACTTAGTTTCACTGCTTTGTTAACCCTATTATGTGAAGAAACGACCTTGAACCTTCCAGGTCAGTCTATTATTTTGGACACTTGAGACATATCTCCAACTGTTGGATATATTTTCAAATGTTGGACATACTTCCAAATGTTGTTAACCTTTTTTTTATATACGTAAACTCCACATTTTCCGTACTTCTGGTTATGTGAATGGTTCAACATTGAAATATTCTTCTTATATATTTGAACTGTCTTTGATTACAAGCTATATAAGTAAACGTATCACATACGTACGTATCACTGTACGAACTACGCAAGAGGTTCAAAGGTTATATATTATTATGTATCTGGTTTCTAATAGATTTTTTTTTCTCTTTATTTTTCAGACAACATAGTATGATTCTAAAGCCTCAGTGTAAGTTCAACGACTCAAGGTGTTTGTCAGCGCTTCAGGCCCCCCTGGCAAGAAACCCCCAGAAGTCATTGAAACACTGGACAGTGTGGACGTACAGATAAATGCACAGTTTAATTAACTTGTTCAAAAATAATTTTTTAGCCTGAAAATGAATTATAGCGTAAATCACAACTTATTCATTTTGTTTGAATATAACATACTAGAAAGATTTACCGGTTATACAGCTAGTTCTATGTATACATTGTAATTTATTAGGTCTTTTATTTTCCTGCTTCTATATAACTAATTCATGGCGGAAATCTATTATAGCTACTTTATTTATATTGAATAACGCATTGAGATCGTGACCCTTTCTGTCACCTGCACATGCTAATGATATTTGCGGTCTTTTTAGATATTATATATATGTGTGTGTGTGTGTGTATATATTAAGCCTTATACTGGAGTTTTTTGTGTTTTTTTTAGCTTGGTCGTCACTTGTTTTTTGTTATTCAGGATAAAAACCGTCACTTCCTAAAAATGTCGGTGATAGGAAGGGTTGCCTTGAAACTTTTTACAACTTGTACCTTCCTGGTTTCAAAATTTCGATCACCCGCTAAATTACGAATATAGAAAAATGTATTATGTGCAGAGAATTATTAACTGGAATTGGCTGATTACATTTAATCGAGAAGGTTTCTATACTAGTTTTCTAAATAAAGAGAAATTCCAAGCTCTGAGCGATTTAATAGAAAATTTAATTCTTTATTGAGAAGATCTCTATAGGTATATAAACAGCACACCTAATTCAGAGAAGATCTCTACAAGTATACAAACAGTACACCTAATTCAGAGAAGATATCTACAAATATACAAACAGTACACCTAATGCAGAGAAAATTTCTACAGGTATACAAACAGCACACCTAATACAGAGAAGATCTTTACAAGTATACAAACAGTACACCTAATACAAAGAAGATATCTACAGGTATATAAACAGCACATCTAATACATAGATTATTTACTGTATCTAATGTAGGCCTTCTTCTTTTTTCTTTTCTTTTTAGCAAAATGTTCGTTGTGTCTCACTTTTCAATTATAATATCAAGTGTCTTTTGAAATATCATGGGAAAATAGTTTCGAAGCAATTTATAATATAGATCAGCATAATTTGACTTAAGTCGATTATGAAAGCAACTTGACTTTTTTAAGATAGTTTTTCTTACTATTTGTGTGTCTGTGTGTTTATAGTAGTTACGGAATTTTCGCTTTTTTTTTTGTTTAATGTTTCCAGTTTCTTTGCTACACGGCCCCGTGACACCAGAGATAGATATATATGTACACTGCTATAGAAAAGTTAAGGAACAAATCGTTAGTGCTCACAACACATTTAGTTTCTTAACTTATATATATATATACACATAGAAATTGTACCATCTGAACTAATTAATTTGGTTAAACTATAGATAAACGTTCATGGAGCTTATTCACATCAGTTGTACAGCGGTTAAATTAAGATGAACCATTACGAACATTAGGTGTGTACGTGTAAAAAATATGGAAAGCAGACTGAGCTCCGAGAAGAAATTATAAACACTTTGGCATCGAACATACCTACGTTTTCTTTATTAGAAGCCTGTAAAGGTATTACATTATCAATACTTTTATATCAGCTATAACATCCTTTCCCTTTATTAAAAGTATGTAAATGTATTAGATTATTAAAACTTTAGTATCATATATAACATCCATTCCCTCTATCAAAAGTCTGTAACCACTAAGTAATAAATTCACTGTGCACTCAATCAGAATGTTGTCTTATTTTTACGTGAGCTTTTAACTCATTTTGATGGGGTTTCGTCCGTTAATTTAAAATAGCATCAGTGAAACGGTAGTTATATCATTTTTTCTTCCCATTTTTACACTGGTTTTTATTTTTATGTAACTGTCCTAACAATCCAAGTTTGAGCATAGTTTGGGGTAAGTTAGAGCATCACTAAAGAAAGGTTCATTTATCTTCAAATAAACATCTGGAATTCAAAACTTAAAAATAAGTTGTTGTTTTTTGGCAGTGATCGATTACATTATACTTAACCTTAGTTTAAACTATGTTTTCTGCCTGTACTTACAACAATGTTGTGAAACAAGAAAATTTGATAGAGTGAGAAAACTTACGTTTTATTCTCAACCACGGATAACTTTGCCTTATAACCTTGCTGACACGTGACTAGTAGCTGTTGTAACAATTTACAAATATCGTGAACTAAATCATTTTGCTAGACATTTCACCTTTTCAACTCTCTGCTTTTTCTCTGTCTGTCTTCTTGTATAAATATTGATTCAATTGTTCATTATAACTGATGAAAGACACTTTCACATTTCACCAGAAATAAACAAAGTGTACTGACATTTCATTATTAGCTACTAAGAAAATAACAACAACAGAATATTGATATTTCTTTAGTCGTTTGGTCCGCAATATGCAGGAAGTCTGAGAATTGTGTTGATAAATTGACTCAAAAAAATAATGAATTTTGTTAACGTAATTTCCACACAGCCTGTAAACAAACATGTAGAGAAAAAATTAAGGCTTAATACTTTATAGACATTTGTGCCAAACTGAGATTACTTAAGAATAATTATTAAACTTCCATTTTATGTCATTGTTATAAATTACTTAGATGTTTATTGTTTGAAGGACATGACTTAACAATATTTTATTATATCTTAATTTTAGCATAGTCCTCGTAAGGCATGTCAAAAGTAAATGTTAGTAATGATGTTTTCTTAAGTTCCATGGCTTAGTTAACTGTGGACTGATCGATAAAATCAAGTGCTAAGAACTCCCCTGTACTTACGTAATTGTGATGAAACGAAATACATTATGATAAAACAATGCATCTCTACTGATATGAGACTAGTAGAACGAAAATTAAAGTGAATATACCGAAGCAAGGTAAAACAAAAATAATACGATTCATTTCCAAATAGATTTCTACTGTCAAAATTGAGTTACTTGACACATATATAGCGATATTTAAAAATAAAAAATATACAGAAAAAGCTTAATTTACTTTAATATCACCATGTCTTAAAAGTTTGGTCCCCTCGTCCACGTAAACATACAAACCAGTTCACCTTCTCCAAAGCATATTTTTCTTTCTTTTCTTTCAAAGTAATTTTTCGTACAGTTTCCGTGTAAAGTATATTATAATTCCGAAAATAAAAGTATCTTTTAACAACAACAAAAGTTATACTGACGTTGGTGTCAACCAGAGACAACTCAATGAAAATAATCTGTCAGAGATTTTATTGAGAAGAAACACCAAAAGATAAAGTAAGCAATTTTGATTTTTTTTATGTAAAAGCAGTGTACGCACTAATGAGTCTGACTTTATGTGTCCTTCTTACGTGTTTATAAAGTTATTATTAGTAAAATATGCTGAGACCAATTTGTGTATATAGTTTATGGGTTTTGTTTCATGATATTTCGTATAATAAAGATAATTTGTTCCTATAAACACCTGAGAGGTTTTTATTATTGTTTCTGACCATCTCCAAAGATATACGAACGAAGTCGCACTGTGTGATTATTGCTAAAGAAATAATAACAATCATTAACGAAACTTTGCGTTGATCAGTATTGGAGATAAACAAACGAACATTGTTAATTAAGACCAGTATATTATTATTTTAACCTAAAATATTTGTAACACACTGACCGTTTTGATAAAAAACAAAACAAAAAAAACATGCTGGATACTTGTTATTCTTATAGAAAAACAATTAATATAATAAAAGATAATTCATGTCTTAAAACGATTGTGCTCCCGCCATCTAGAGGTAATATTTTGTACTAATACTAACAAATCACCTTTAAATCTTTACTACCTATCTGAAGGAAAAGATTAACGAATTTCTTCGACAAATTAGGTTGAGAATCCACAAAAAATAAACAAACTAAGCGAAACCATTGTCAGTTATACATTTCTTAACCACTTTTATCATTAAAGTGTGCGGGCTGTGAATCCAAGGTTCGCGCTCCGAACTTTAGAGATTTGGGTGCGTTATAAGACTGAAGGTCACTAATCGATTACATGAACCCACGAGTTGGCGGTGGGTGGTGTTGACTAGCTCTGCCTTCCCTTTAGTCCATTACTCCAGAATTAGGTACGGCTAGCAGAGATAACTCTCGCGTAGCCTTGCGCGAAATTCCACAAACAACAACATCATTAAAGTGTCTGAGAAAAAACAAAAGAAATGCCTTAAAATTGTTCTTCAAGTTTGATTAGATGTGTCATATATTATCTATGATAATTCACATAATTAATGTCAGTGAAGTACGTTTCATTGCACGGAGAAAAAAGGAAGGTGTTTTTTTTTTCTTCTTCTTCTTCTTGTCTGTGGGAATTTTTTGTTGTTAAACTCATACTTTAAACTTGATTCACAAGTTGTATTCATTAACTTCCAGCTACGAACATTTTTTAGTGAATATATTAAATTCAGGTTTTATACTACGTAAAGACACACCTATATTGATGACTGCCATATCTCATCAGAAACAGAGCTAGTTCGTTAACTGTCAATTTACGCTTTGTTAGAGTTTTTATTGGTAGAGATCCGCAAAATGTTTGCGGTCAAATTAAAGTTAGTTAAGCCTTTATTAAGTACGACCAATATTCGATAAAAACAGAAATTAACACTGCAACTTGTTAAAAACTCACTTTTTTAAAAAAACAACGATTATTTTATACAACATTCATAAAAATGAGATTGTTTCCATCTCCAAATTACTAAAATACAATATCTTACTGTACGGGATAAACAAAAAGTGCTAAAAAACCCGATAACACTGGAAAACAATCTCATACACTCTACATGTTTCGACGTATATCTTGCGTCATCCTCAGGAGTGTAATGTTTTGCAAAAATAAAACTTATTTATACAATTATCAAATCACAAATTTACATATTAAAGAATTTCACGCCATCTATTGACAACATTTTCATCAGGTCCATCATCCTTATTCAATAATCAAAATTTACTTTCTTTCTTTTTTACATTTAGTTGAACAAAAAACGCTGTCTGGCTAACTAATGAATGAATATTTGCTGTAAAATTATTAGTTATGCTATAAGTATAGCTAGCAGTTTGGCCGCCAATTTTGATTTCATTCCTTTATGTCGCAAGTTCGATCCTTTGTTGGCCGCACCTTTTTTCATACCTAAGGTGATTTTGATTAGATAGTTTTTATTCTTTGTGTTCTACGTATATTACATTGTTAGACGTCCGTAATTATGTTGTTACATTATAAAAATATGCGCTTAATTTACTACTTAAACACTAATAGACTGTATTTCCCAATATATAAATTTGTTCATTATTTCTAAAAAGGAAGATTTTTTTTTCAGTGATTATGAGTCTGAACAGAAATTACATCAAAGCATACATTCAGAACAGTTATGTCACATTTTTTAAAAAGATTTATTAATTAACAGTCATTCATAACCACAGGTTTAAAAGCATACAAGTACCAAGTTTAAACGAGTTTGTGCAAAGTCTAACCAGAAAATTAACAACTATCAATTCATTTCCTGTTACTTTACGTTACAAGTTTACTGGAGTTCCTGGATTTCTTAATTTCTCTGTTTTTCTTTTATTTAATACATATGCATATCGTAAGCACGAGAATAACGTAGAAGAATAACAAAAGTGAAGAGCATTGTTTTTTCTTTTGTTCTAAAAACTAGAAATGGACATAATTTTCATAATTAGTTATGAAAAAAATGAACAACATATACATTTTTCAAACTGACTAATGTTTCATATCCGTATTTTATTGGAATGCAGTTACATGCATTGGGGACATCTTTTCTCTTTTCCATTGACGTATTCATTGGTGATTTTGATCAGGTGGGTACCCCACGATACCAAGTTCAAAATATTGTGATTTACTGGTTGTTCGTGTATTTTTGTCAGATTTCAGATTGCCCCCTTCGTTATGTTGCTATGCCGGACTTAGCAACGAGTGTGCCTCTATGATTGGACAAGTTTACTCGAATCTTTAGTTATCTAGTTACATATATGTGTCCATCTTCAGGAACCGATATCTTTATTGTTCTTGATTTATAGTACAAGATCTTTCGACGCTATTTCTCAAGTGTCTCATATATCATCCTCTTAGGACTATAATTTTCTTAGTCACAGACTTAGCCACACAGTGATTTTTTAAGTATTGTATAGTGACTTAAATGTCTGTGAATCAATTTACATTGATCTTTTTTCGGGGGGGGGAGAAAGTATTTTGTGAATCTAAGTTGAGATTTTCATGTCATTTGAGTTTATTTTATTGTTCCTAGTTTGGTAAAACCCTATTTGAAGTAATTTTGTCTGGACATTGGTCAGTTAATTATGATGCATCCCGTGTTCTTTTCACACCAGCAGTGAAAAGAATACATAGAGATTTAAAAATATTTTCCCTGTGAGATTTATAAAAATGTAACCTCATCCCTTAATAAGTGATAAAAAAATCGTTCAGTTCAACTTATATTAAATATATACGAAGAAATACAAAAAATTCTGTTATCAGTAGGCTATAAGACATGGTAAGACATTTCAGTTAAGCTGAGTCAAATGCAGTTGTTATTAGGAACTTAATATTAAAATATGATATTCATTTCAACGGCTTAATATATATTTGTATTACCATTGTAATAATTCGAAGGTGAAACATCAGCCATTACAGTCTGTGGTACATTCTACGGCCGTTTCTGAGCAAAAATGTCATTCTTAAAAATATGAAAATTCATTTATTTTCAATTTAAATTCTCAGTCAAATAGTCTTCGTTACTTTAATGATTCGAGCTGTTACTATAAATATTTACTTTTTTAACAATGACGAAGTATTTAAATACTTAACAAAAGTTTAAAATAATTGGTATTTCGCTATGCGAGATAAACCTACAGTACGTATGGCACCTTCGTTTATCCATTTCAAAAGTTTATCGACCTGCAAGTGGAAATGGTATAACTTTCTACGTACATTCTGGGGATTCTATCTAAACTTTCAAAACGATAGTCCTTTAAATCTGGCTCAAGCTCTGTCAGAGGAGAGTCAAGAGTGCAGTAGTGGTTAGCGTGCAGAACTGTGAACCCGAGTATCCATGGTTTGAGTCCCGTTGCTGTAAAATCGCGTTCCCACCTTGGGTCGATGAGGGCGCTATAGGTCAAATGTGAAGGTCAAATCCCACTAATCGATTAGAGTAACCCAAGACTCGGCGGTGGGTTTTAACTGCTTACCTTCCCGAATCTATCAGTTCAAAATTAGGGACGGCTAGCGCGAGACAAATAATTTAGGCATCTTAAAAGTATAACAATATCACAGTTAGTAACAAAAGAATATTCCATAGTCCACATCGTCATATCATTCAATGGCTTGCAAACTTTGCCTATCTCGTTTACTAAACTGCATTTGTCAACTAATATCAGTAGATGGTCTGGAGTGATGTCACCCCCAATAATTATCTTGAAAAAACGGTATTCAATTACCTAATAGAATTGTGAAGATTGATTGTTAAAGTGAACTTTGATAAGTTGGTGAAATAGCTATTGATTAACTTATAAGTATTCGTATTTATTTTAATATTTCGGTATTTTAAAAATATCTTACCAAGTGATCCTAATTCGTCTTTCCTTGCATGTTTACCAACTATAACTCGTCTGCTTTTCTAAAGATTGATATCTGTATATATGTATTGAATATATATTGAAATTACTGATTACAGTTTGTTTGTTTGTTTTGAATTTCGCGCAAAGCTACCTAGCCGTCCCTAATTTAGCAGTATAGAGGGGAGGCAGCTAGTCATCACCACCCACCGCCAACTCTTAGCCTACTCTTTTACTAACGAATAGTGGGATTGACCGTCCCATTATAATGACCCCACGGCTGAAAGGGTGAGCATGTATGGTTGGACGGGGATTCAAACCCGCGACCCTCAGATTGAGAGTCGAGCGCCCTAACCACCTGGTCATGTCGGGCCACGGATTGCAGACTAATGCAGTTTTTATCACAAATATCAGGCCTAATGGTCAAACTACAAACCATATTACTTTTGTACTGTACTACAGGTTCTCTAAATACATAATGTGTTCTAATGAATAGATTGGTCTGGCATATTTGTTTCATACCTTAAATGTTTCTGGGATTTTAATGTATATTAAACTAATAATAAATACAAGTGTTGTTCGAAAATTTAAACTATACATTAAGTTCAAAATATATTTATGACACACTTTGGATAGAAACAAAGATATTTTATATTTACTTTGTATTAATTAGGCAAAAAAGGTGTAATTAACTGTTCAACATATCAGTAATATATATATATATATATATATATATATATATATAAACAAATCATTATCTCCGAACCCCTGAATTTTTCTTTAAAAACACTGTGTAACATTTAGATTGCTTGTTTGTTAGAATGTTCACTCCAAGGTATCCAGGGCTATATGCGCAGAATTGTCCCTTTATGAACGTACAAACAAGAGAGACAACTAGATCAATAACACCAACCGTCAACTCTTGGGTTACTCTTGTGGGATTTTACTGTCACTCTTATAACACACCACAACCTTAAGCTGCAGAGCTCGTTTTGTGAATCGAGCCGCGAGTAGTGAATCCTCGGATTCACAGTCCAGACACGCTAACCATTTGGCCACGCCCAACCCGTAAAATTTAGAAGAACTGAGAACGTTTTCACGGAAACAAGAGCGAATCCTCAATAGCCGCGGTACTTGAAATTCTTTTAGGCAGGATTAAAGTAAATTAATCTATGATACCTTTATTTTTATTTTTTATTAGCTATATTTTTGTGCGCCAGCAATACCAAACGTGGGGCGCGCATATACCCGATTCGATTTTATTACTCATCAGGATATCTATCAGCCTACTCTCAAATAGAAATTCTTTTAGGCAAGATTAGAGTAAATTAATCTATGAAACCTTGGGCGTGGTCAAATACATCAATCGAAACGGTTTGATCTCCTGAGTCCAAAACTGTAATTAGATATCAAATCGGCCAATAGATGATAGAGCTATGAGCTAAAATTTTGTCCTTGGAAAAAAAAAAACACGGAACCATTCTTCGGGCCGCTATGCCGGGACTAAAAATACCACATAAAACAGAATTGTACAATGAATTTTATAAAACATCTGTTTTTAAGACCTGCTTATTGAAAATTTTTTGTTCACGATCTGTTTTCCTTTTGTTTAACTATATTTGAACCATGTTTCGTTATATCATATTTACGTTGATCGCCCACCTAATGAGTCTGTTGCTCACGGCCAATAACTGTAAACGCAATAACATTTAATCAACGCAGACTTAACGCTTGGAAGAGGGCGTCAGTGCTTTCACCAGATCTCTACAACTTAAACGCTGACAAACCACGTACCTGAGCAAGAAAAGAAAAACACCAATAAAATTGACTTAAGACTAGCGAAAATCACAATCAATTTCTTAGGCTCATCAGGTTTTCCTATGCCTTGTCGCTCTAGATTTATGGATGTCTTGATACTATACTGATAACGATGATCTTAATGTCATTGGCGCGTACAGAATTAATTTCCTTTACTTTACCATCTTATCTGTCACTTTTTTGTCGTCTGTCGCCTACCTACATACAAATACTACACTCCTCCAGCCTGTTTTTTTTTTTTTCATGACTAACAGGCTTGCTTCTGTACTTCATTCGCTTGTCCACGCTCGTGTGTGAGAGATTTACGGCTCACCTTTTTAATGCAACATCCGAAAAGTGCGTCAAAACGTGTTATAACTGCTTGCTAACATGATGCGTTACAATGTGCTAAAACTGCTTGCTAGCAAAAGTCTTCTAAGGGTACGTGACAATGAGCTAAAATGCTTGCTAACAAGGATCTTCTAAAGATACGTTACAATGTACAAGAGTATTCTAAACGTGAATTACAATGTGCTCAAATTGCTTGCTAACAAGAGTATTCTAAACGTGAATTACAATGTGCTCAAATTGCTTGCAAACAAGAGTATTCTAAACGTGAATTACAATGTGCTCAAATTGCTTGCTAACAAGAGTATTCTAATCGTGAATTACAATGTGCTCAAATTGCTTGCTAACAAGAATATTCTAAACGTGCGTTACAATGTGCTAACTCAGCTTGTAACAAGCATTTTCGTTTCTGCTGAGGACACTACAACGACGAGTTCCCTATATACAATACAGTGTTAGAGTTTCATTACGTACTCCTTCTTCCAATTACTTTTACTTTACGTTTTGATGAGTATTTTTCAGATTTATAACACATAACTTAATAGTGATAAAAAAACAACCTTGAAGAAACTATTTTGATATGTCTTTGTCGATTTTAAACGCTGATTTTTATGAGATTTCACTGTCTTAATTAGAAGAGACGAAGAGAGTATAAGTTTGTTTGTTTGCAGCTAAGCACAAAACTACAAGATGGATTATCTGTGCTGTGGCCATCACGGGTATCTAAACCCAATATTTAGTGTTATAAGCCTTCATACTTACCGCTGAGCCACTGAGGGTTAGTTTCCTTGTAAATATGCAAAACAATAATAAGGCAAAAAATTATGGGGGAACGATAAACTTCCAGTTTCTAAAACTGTCTGATTTTTTAAAGTACTGTATAAATAAATAATCTGTTTCTACATATTAATCAATTCATCATCGTGAAGTTTAACAATATAATGTATTAATTACTTTAGTTGAGGGAGAGAAAAAAATAAAATGTATAATGCAACATTCGAACATAAATTGGAATTCTAAATATTTAGGTTTCTTTTATGTTCAGCCTTGTGAAAGCTCAAAAACTTATTCAAACTAACCATACGAATAAGTAAAGTTGAAGAAAGATTTGATTCAAACTTACTTAGAACCTTATGAGTACCAGAGATTTCACTTGAAGGAAAACACTCTCGTTGGTAAAAATATTAATAGTTAATCGTTACAAGTCTAAATTTCAAAGGAAGAAACTTCGTATGAAATATCATTCTAACTTCATATTATACTTCATGTTCAAAATTTCCCGCTCAGATGAAGGGTTCCCATGATAAAGCAAAACAACTCTTAATCTATGTACGAAAATCAGTTTCTGAATTCAATAGTTTATTAAGTCACGAATTGAACTAACGTTCCTCAATAACAATATGGATGTTGAAGCTCGTCAAAAATTGGTAAAAATAACGAAGGGGAGTGAGGGACAAAGAAAATAACAATTATCTTGGTTATTACAAAAAACATTCTGATAATGAAAGGGTCCTCTGGAACAGAATATTCACATAATACAGATGTTTTCCAGAACCGAATGAAGACTTGATGTAAAGTATTATAAAACACGTGAAGTGTTATATTTGTACAATACAAACCTTCCGAGAGATCCCTTTTTGTTGAAGCATGTACGTCGAAATAAGTAGGGCTACGTAAGTTTGAAACTTATAGCTTCGTTTTCACAAATAAAGATTTATATAGAAAATAAAAGTTGTTCTGTATTTGCTTCTAAATGTAATGAAGTAGCTTTCGTTGCATTCATTACTTCAAGCCTTAGAAGTTACAGATAAGGGGTGCAAGACCAACTGCATTGTGGGAATAACTATTATCCAGTGTTAACATTTCACCTGAAGCTTATGGAAATAATGTGTGGTAGTAAGCGTATAAAAAAATCGTAGCAGGAAACTGTTAATTTACTAAAATACGCTGACAAATCAATGTCATGCTGGTTACTGTTTTGAGACTTTAGTACAAGAAGATAAATATAATTTACCCAAGTTTAGGAAATTGCTTTCAAGTAAGCATTTATGTTCGAATTTTTCAAACCTGTCACACCGATTGTTTCCGAAAACAACCGATACTAAGTACCTAAAATTACTGTGTATAAGCAATCCAGCAAAATGACCGAATCATTACTGTATAATAGGAAAAGACGATTTCCGTGTGGAGTATAAAATTTACAAGCGGGATTGAATAATACAAAAGAAGATATGAAACATCATTTTAACGTCATTTCTGAATGAGTAAATATTTACTACTGATTTCTTTTTGGTCCTACATTGCTTTTCGTGCGTGCAGACACTCTTGACAGTTTGTGTAATTAGGCTTGACAAACTGGTGGTAATAACTAGTACTCCTCTTACCGTTCACCTTTGCCTACGCTGATGAAGTTCATTAATACATGCATATTTCCCTCCCTCTTTCCCTACACCCCATTTTTTTCTTCTTTCCTTTTCTTATCTTTTCCTCGCGCTAGCAGACCTAAGTAATTACACAACGAACGCGAATCCCGAACTGTGGCCTTGAAGCCTTCCTCTGTTATTAGGCCTACTTCTACATGGGATAGTAAATGTGCTGTATAGAGTTGGAAATAATGAATTGAAAAATGTAAATTTAAGGAAATCTGGAGCAAAAATGGAACATAGCAAAGCTCATTAATCATAATCTAATCAAACTTCAAGTTAACAATAAATCGAATACACAAAGATTACGTTTAACATCTGATTATCAGTAAGTGTTCAAACAAGAGCGAGCTTTTGTTGTACAAACCAAACTACCATACACACAAACATCTTAATGGTGTTCTCTAATATCGATGTAAACAACAACTAAATGTTCGTTCTCCTCGACAAAACAGACACAACGTCTGCTAACAACCTTTATGTTAAACTCTAAAACGTAGTTTCACAACAGCTCTTGGTCACTTTGATGTTATAATGAGAAACAACAGAATACCTGTTGGCAATCTTTACATCTTACTCTAAACAGTAATCACCCAGAATCTGTTGACAACGTTTGTTCAATAATTTTACTCTGGCAAGACATGACATCTCCAATATATACAATTTTTGCGTAAGGCTCGGACAAGACATTAACTGTCTTTTGTAGACAATCTTTACATTCTACTCTGTCAATACATCACATCTCGTACAGAAAAATCCTTACATTACGTTCGGACATGACACTACATCACGTGTAAAAACAACCCTTACATTACGTTCGGACATGACACTACATCTTATATATAAACAATCTTTACATCAAACTTAGACAAGACATTGAAGACGCTACTTAATGTTTGTAGACAACCTTTAAGATCTTCTCTGAAAAGACATTGAAGACACTACTTAATATTTGTAGACAACCTTTACGATCTTCTCTGACAAGACACTAAAGACGCCTACTCAGAAACCCTACTCAGAAAAGGCACTACGTATTATCTAGACAACACTTGCATCTTATTTTGGTAAGGCACTACTTATTTTGTAGACAACACTTACATCTTATTCTGGCAAAGCACTAAATACCATATATAAACAAAACATTTTCGAGTTGTGTAAACCCCACACAACCCATTGGAGTCTACTTTAACAAATAAATATATGCTTTTAAAAATACTATATTATTCTGAATGAAAACCAAATTTTATTTGAATTTGAAAAACTTTCCGTTTTGTTTAATGTCCTAAATATAAAATTTGAATAGCTTAACCTTGATTCACAAATAATCTGACAGTGGTAACCTTTTACCATTGTAATTTATCCGAAAATTAAAAGTTATATGACAAATATATAATCAAATATGTATAGCTAATTATTAACTGCCTTTCGTGCATAATTAGGCTTACGTTTCGGTTTAAAATTCAACTTGACACCCTTATGAAGTAGAATTACCAACAGCAAACTTGGACTTGTATTTGTTATCTATCTAATAGGTTATTTATTAATATCATTATTCTAATCCAAAGTAGTAGATACACTTTATACAGATAAATCACATTAAAGATCACATTCTTCGCTAACAGGAGGACGTGGTGAGATACAACTAAATTCAAATAGCATACCGATAATCCTCAATGTAATTCACGTGCAGGAACATCAAGAAATCCTGTTCTGAGAAGCAGATAAAGATTTGCAATCCAATTTTCTCCGTTTCTTGATGCATGCAAATGACACGTTTGGAAACCACTCGTCGACAAGGCCTTATCTTCAAATCGCAAACGTTTGATACATGAGCCTCATCACTGATTATAATCATTACGATCATCTCGTCTGCTTTGGAACGATGAATCGACTGGAACTGTGGTTAGATAAACATTTGTTAACGCGCAAATCTTAATGGTCTTAATCGCTTTTGAGAGTAAAATATGTTCACTTTTGTTTTCCGAAACTTCAAAGCACTCTGGCAGAGCACCTAGCTACAAATATTTCGCTACGCAGGCAGAAATAAATTCGAGTACGCAGATATATCGGTGTACAAACTCCTAGTTAGACAGGTAATTATAGGAACTTTGCGATTTTATTCAACCCAGCTCAGCCTCCAAACAATGGCTGTCACGCATTGAAAAGACAATATCTAAATAGCACAAAGTAATTAAGCACAATGCTACACAATGGGCTATCTGTGCTCTGCCCACTATGGGTATCGATACCCGGTTTCTAGTGTCGTAAGTCCGCAAACATGCCGCTGTGCCACTGTGGTGCATCTAAATAGGATTTGCTTTAAAGTGTGTATAAATTTCAATGATAAGTTTTAATTGAGTGCTATTTCCAAATACCTATGACAAAGAAAGAAATAAGCATAGCCACCCAGAGATAAGGGGTTGTCTTAAATACTGTATATTAAGATCAAACTGTTGTATAATGAAATGTGAGGTACGCATAGTGGTAATTACATATCATAGCAAATTAATACAAAATGTTGAATTAAAATAGAAACACCATCTTACGAAACTAACAGCTCTTTTTGCATAGTTTTAGACATTTTTAATTAAAATCACTAAGCATATAGCATAACATTGTCTACTACTAGAAGCATAATTTTGTTTGTGTGCCCTTGTCTAGGGTTAGTGGTGAGGGGTAAATTACCTGAAACCGGTATATCTCAGTAACAAGTGGTGAATCGAATGATAGATTAGGCTTCGTATTTATTTGTAATGAATATTTCAATTTTTCTAAGGAGAATAAACGTTACATCAAATTCTGGAAAATATTTTCAACGAGAAGGATTTCCAGTGATAGGTAGACAGATAGAATACGTTATTTTTTACTAGTGTACATGCGCGTTCAAAAAGCCGTCGTCAAAGTTGAGACAGATCCAGTTGATTACTTCTGTATCTGAAAGCCAGTTTAAGAGATACTTTTGAATTAACATAACTCACGTCATTTCCGTTTGCGATTTCTTGCAGGTTTTATTCAACAGGAGGAAGACAAATGACTTTAGTGACAGTATCAATGAAAGTTGACAGTACTGTAGTCATTGGTACCAGATTTTCGATCCCTGAACAGCGAACAACAATAACAAAATAAAAAACAAGAAACAAGCTAGTGTAGGGGAGAGACGTCAAACCAGTTATGTTTGGCCGTTGTTTTGATTGACGATGACAACAGTGAAAAATATATTTCCGTTTCCACTAATAAATAGTAACCATTTAATTAAATAGTTTCAGAAAACAATGTTGTATTGAAACAATAAAATGTATTTTGAGTATAAATGGCACTTGTATAGTAAAAGTGAAATTATATAGACGTTGTTTCAATGTGTCTGTTCCATAATTGCACAAAATAAACTTAACGTATTTGTTGTCCTTTTTGGTTTATGCTGACGTCACAGTGTACTTTGTGAAGTAATTATTCAAATAGCATGAGGATACAGAGAGAAGAACCATCCATAATACTATTTATACATATATATCTTATTCGTTCTTAAGGCTTTATAATCTACATTGCCTATCGTGTATTCCAAAGAAAACACTGTGAACAATTTCTTGACTATATTTCATTTTACCCAAAAACATTTTGTAGGTGATTTGGTGACTTAATTTGTCGAGAAGTTTTTAATTGTACTATTAACCCTGATGAAGCCGCAATGACGAAATGTTAGCTGAAATAAAAAGTTTTTTTTTATTTAGAGTAGAGATCTTTGGTGTTTTTTCTCTGACTATATTGCCAAATTTTCTAAATCCCTCCGTTAAGCACTACAAATTATGTAAAGTTTACCAGTAATTACATTAAGGGGTTATCAAAAGTAGCTCGTGATTTCAAAACAACTAAGCTTACTGTACGTTTCTAAGTTCTAAGGTGAATAACATACTTGGTTTTGTATTAGTTCACAAACTTATTGGCCCAAAGATGGTATATCAGTATTTTTATTTTATTGTCGTACTCAAAGGATCAACATAAAGGAAATTAGATAGAGATTAAGACCTGTGGGTATTTTTTCATAAAATTTATCACAATATTATTTATTCTATGGATTTAGAATTTTTGTCTATATGTTAATTACACCAATAAGTCAAGGGCAACAAAAGACGATTGTAATATAAGATATTGCTAATAAGTAAAGGGCAACAAAAGACGATTGTAACATAAGATATTGCTAATAAGCAAAGGACGACAAATAAAGATTGTAACATGAGATGTTGCTAGAAACTCAAGAACACTAAACGAAGGTTGTAATATGGGATATTGCTAATAAGTAAAGGTCAACAAATGAAGATTGTAGGATGCGATATTGAGTACGATATTAAATGAACAAACTGTTACAGCTTGGACATGTACTAGAATGATAAGATGTCCACGCTGCAAACATATAAAACCCACTAGAAGTTCTACACTAGTGTAAGCATCAAGAAATACCCCTAACGCTAGCATAATAAGAAACTTTGCATTGAGTTCATAATGTTAAAGCACAAACATTCTCGGCTACACCTCGATAATTAAAACATATCCACCAGACTCTAAAGTAATTGGGTGAATGTGTTTGTAATGAAACTGTGTAACTTCCATGACAGCTCTTTTAATCGACAAACCTGAGCTAAAAAAGCTGGTAACATCCACTGACGATGTAGGAAGTGTGAGAAGTAGATGTAGTCTTGAAACTCGAAAGTACAGAAAAAAGTATTTCCAACAGCACAGCTTGATAAAGAAAAATACGTAGTTGAGCATCATTAGCTTAGAAGTGCATATAAGTGTTCTAAATAAGTACATAATAAGACCCAAAATCAGATTGTCCATGTCATGCTGAATATGTTGAACGTTGTGAACAGCAAAACTTATACTGCAACTGGCCGTGGTTCTGACTATAAGTGCTTCATGGTTACCATCAGGTTAAATAAGGGTTGCGGATTCGTTCTGTGGTAGAGTTCTGGATATTAGAGGTGGTGAGCCTGGTTCGAATTCGTGCGATATCACAAGGTATTCCCGTACTTTAAAAGTCAATCCCTTAGCGTTGATAACGGTTAGTTAGGGTGTTTCTGACTGCCTGCCTTCATTCTGATCAGTAGTTCAAAATTATTGACGGTGGTAGGGATCCTTGACAGCTTTGCCATAAAAACAATTACTATTAAATATGTTAAATAAAACTGACACTCCAATAAAATTTACTTCAATTCTAGATAATCACAGCACAAAATGAATCAAGATCAATACCCGTTCCAAAACTTAAAGAACATTAAGGCGAACCTAAAACAGAGGGGCTATTGGAATTCTGTCAAACAAGTAGTCTGAACTTCGGTCAAAGAAACCCTCATTTGAAAATAACCCGAGGGAAAACTTCGATGATAAAACAATATTCAAAAACATCGCAAACTTTTTAATATCGAATCAGAAGTGAAATAGCAGGAATTAAACCGAAATGAAAGGGATTTGAACACTTCAAAATGAATGTGTTAAGATGGAAGATTCTCATGCTAAAAAAAAAGTCCAAATAATGTTACAACAGATGAGTAATCTCAGAAGTAAAATGAGAAAAGAAATTGATGAATCATACTTGATAGTAGCAAATCTAAAACACGTCAGCGAACTCTGTGCAATAATACAAGTTGTGTATCCTTAGAAGTCTGCTTGTAATGGCTAATCAACAGAACCTGATATCCTTCAACCATAAATCCCAGAAGCCATAGAAAACAAAAATAAGATTCTAAGTGGAACTTTTCTTGAGACCATGACATCACCACTGCAATTATGAAGACGGGGAGAAAATTATGGCAGTATGATTTCTTAACATATTATACAAATATAATAAAGCTTGGATAATTGCAAAAAAAACCAAAATGACAATTCTAATTGGAAAGCTGAGCAACCACGCCCACTTTTTCGGAAAAAAAAAAGAGTTAAAAGATTTGGGAATAAATAACAACAACTGTGAAGATAATCTTAATATATATATATTAAAGTTAGGTTTAATCATAAGAGTTTAGAAGAATTTAGGTTCTGTATTCCAATATGAAGATTTTGTTCGATTGTCCCCTTAAATTTATGCATTTATTATGCATTTATTGATGCATCATTCTTGAAAACATTTACTATTGCCAATAGTAAGCAACTTTCATTATTTGGCATATTTTTTTGCTAAAGGCACAGCAATGATTGACATACTATACTGTATTATTAGAATTGGTTTATGTGTGTGAGAGAGGGACACAGAGAGAGAGAGAGTGAATGGGTGTCTAAACTTAAAATACAGACTTTTCTCAATAAATTATTACGAGCTTACAGGTCTATTTTCTTTTTTTCTGTGCTTATTGTTTTTTTTTGTTTTGTTTTTTGTAGTATAACAGATATTGGTAAACGATTTTAGGATTTTGTATTATATTTCATGGCAACCAGAATAAATCAATTTTGAACATTTCATTGAAAAGTATTAAAGAATATAGAATTTCAAAATCTTAGACACATAAACAACAGGCCCAGATGGTTAGGGCGATTGACTCTCAATCTAAGGGTCGCGGGTTCGACTCCTTGTTTTACCGTGGGGGTGATATAATGTGACTGTCAATCCCACTATTCGTTAGTAAAAGAATAGACCAAGAGTTGGCGGTGGGGGCTGATGACTAGCTTTCACTACTAAATTAGTGACGGCTGGCGCAGATGTACCTTTACATTATCCAAAAGCATAGGTTCGAATAATACTTGATATATATATATATATATATATATATAACAACTGTTGAGTA
>NW_013665696.1:497394-499319 GCF_000517525.1 Limulus polyphemus | reverse complement strand
AAAGTAAATTAATCTATGAGACATTTTACCCCTTTTTATTAGCTATATTTTTGTGCGCCAGCAATACCAAGCGTGGGGCGCGCGTATACCCGATTCAGTTTTTATTCCTCATCAGGATCTCTACTCGCCTACCCTCAAATTGAAATTCTTCTAGGGAGGATTAGAATGAATTAATCTATGAGAACTTAGGCGTGGTCAAATACATCAATCGAAAGGGTTTGACATCCTGAGTCCAAAACTGTAATTATATCTCAAATCGGTCGAGAGGTGGCGGAAGAGGAGTCGAGCTTGCTCATTGTACTTACTGTTCTTAGGCTGTGAATCCAAAGATTCATGGTTTTCATCCTGTTGAAGCGAAAAGGAGCTCCAATCCTTGGAGTCGTGAATCTAATATATAAATGACGATCAAATCCCACAATTGGTCAGATAAGAGTTGGCAATGAGTACCACTGACAAGTTGTTTTCTTCTAGCCTGTCAGTTCAAAATTTAGGACGGGATATAAGCAAGTAGCTCTTATGTTTCTTTGGCAAAAATTCTGAAATAAACAACTCTTTGTTGCTCCAGTTCTCTAATTTGCTAAAGTTATATAAATGTTATCGGAAATTATTCCTGCACTTCCAAATAACGACCTTGTTGGCCTTTAAGTTTTATTTTAATTGCTGCATTAAAACCTAGAACAACTGGGATTTTGGCCACAAGCATAATCAGACGTTGGCATGCATGTTACTAGGATCCTTTTAACCCAGTAATCATTTAGCATATTCTATAAAATTGATTTTCATATTATCAGTGTTCTATTATGCTCTTCTATTAATGTTTGTATAAATAGAAAAATACCTTTACCATTTCTTGTTGTTGGTGGTGGTTTTTTTTTTGTTTTGTTTTGTTTTTTTCATATTGTGAGTATTTGTGTTAAAGTCAATGTTCAACGCCTTGAGTTAAATGACATCATAGTAGGCGGGAGGAAAGGCGTGACCACAAGGGCGTATTGTCTTACAAGTCTAATGTCTCAGTTTTAACTCTTAGTATAAAAGTACTGATAAAGAAGAACGTGCACTGGATTTCGATAGATCTTTACTTATTTGTTTTTTTTTAATTTAGGAAATAAACATTTTCTTTTATACTAGTTTAAGCCTAGAATAGTTAAAAACAGCCTGAAGGAAAGAACAGCTCGTGCGCCTCACAAGATTTTCTGCGTCCAAAGTGGTGGGGGGCATACAAAGGAAATATAGGGAGGTCTCCAGATTTGTAGAAACACTTCTTCCATGAATGATTGCCATTGCCAACACTGTTGACATTCAGAAGAGGGAGAAGAAAGGGGAAATAGCTTAGTTTTCAAAGTACTATTAATAGATTTTCAGACATCGTTGAATATTTCCCTTAAATGGCTGTAATGTGAATGGAAAATTAACATAGTCGAAAAAAAATGGGCATTTCTAGTGTTCTTTAAAGATGCTGTACATTCATAAGAAAACGGCCGTTAGAAAAAAAACATATTATGTAAATTCTCATTTAACGCATTAAGACATACAAAGTTAAAAACAGTTTAAATTATCTAATACTAACACGCGGTATGCATTTAGAAAACACCTTATTGACGAAGAAAAGGTCTATTCTCATTGTAGCTCTTCCCCTCTCCCTTTCTAGTGGCTCAGCGGTAAGCTTGAGGGTTTATAACGTTAAAAGGTCTATTCTCATTGTAGCTCTTCCCCTCTCCCTTTATAGTGGCTCAGCGGTAAGCTTGAGGGTTTATAATGTTAAAAGGTCTATTCTCATTGTAGCTCTTCCCCTCTCCCTTTCTAGTGGCTCAGCGGTAAGCTTGAGGGTTTATAACGTTAAAAGGTCTATTCTCATTGTAGCTCTTCCCCTCTCCCTTTCTAGTGGCTCAGCGGTAAGCTTGAGGGTTTATAACGTTAAATTGTTT
>NW_013665696.1:492196-496711 GCF_000517525.1 Limulus polyphemus | reverse complement strand
AGAGTTTGCGGTGGGTGGTGCTGACTAGCTGCCTTCCCTCTAGTATTTCAGTGCTAAATTAGGGACGACTAGCGCAGATAGCATTCGTGTAGCATTGCGCGAAATTCAAAAACAAATAAAGCAAAACAAGATCGGATCGCGATAGTTTAGAAGGGGTCTAAGATAAGTTATCACTGACAAATTGAACTAGCTCTGTAAAATCAGAACTAACAGGTTTTTATAGGAAAATATTAGTCTAGTGATTCTGTTGTTTATATTTGTGGAATTTGGTGATATTAAGCGAAAATACCGATTTTCACTCGAGTAACCCTATGTATAACAAATACTGCCTTTAATTGTTTAACGTTTGGCGAAATGACATCCTTTAATTTAATCCCTTTTCAGAAATATATATCATGGGAAGTAATTAAACGGTGAGGGTGTCACCCGCAGTTCATTTTCCCATATGAAATCGGTGTTTTTTTTGTTTGAATTTCGCGCAAAGCTACACGAGGGCTATCTGCGCTAGCCGTCCCTAATTTAGCAGTGTAAGACTAGAGGGAAGGCAGCTAGTCATCACCACCCTCCGCCAACTCTTGGACTACTCTTTTACCAACGAAAACCGTCTTTACTCTTTTACCGTCGCATTATAACGCCTCGACGGCTGAAAGGGCGAGCATGTTTGGTGTGACGGGGATTCGAACCCGCGACCCTCAGATTGCGAGTTGAGCGCCTTACCCACCTGGCCATGCCGGGCCATGAAATTATACGGTATTTCAGTCCTGAGAGCCATGACTGGATCACACTACTACTGGGCATGGTATGAATGCCTGTACCTTTATAGGCTTTATATAGTTTAAATTGTCAACACGCGACTGTACCCTGGCCTAAGCCGTGTTCCTAAGAGAATGGCATAATGGATCAGAACCTGCATATACTTGGCAGCAGTCAGGGTACCATAAATATTGTGTAAGTCACCGAAACTGTTGGCCGAGATGCGGCCCAAAATTTGTACTGATTCCTTGTACATTAACTATCATTACCGTTATCCTCTCCTCTGTGGAACAAACTGTCGTTTATTGTTGCTAAAATATTCGACTTGGAATCATTTGTAGCTTTACTCATTCCACTCTTTGTAGTTCGATTACCATTTCATTATTTTAATTTGGCTACTTCTAGCCCCCGAGGGGGCTTTTGAAAAGCTACAAGTCCATTGAAACCACTAATGCATATCTTTCTGTTCTAGAAGTGACATTAACATCTAGATTTACAGCAACGTTGTTAGCTGGACCTGCACTCGACGCTCGTCTATTTCGTAAAGAACATACCCTGAAAACGTTCACAGATTTTTCTTTGAGAGTTGTGATTTTCAACCTCGACCATTTCTATTCGTAACAGTGCCAGTTTCACATACTCTCTGTAAAGACTTGCATGCAACTCCTATTGAAACATAGTCTTGCCACAATGTTTCGCGTGGACTATCTTTGACCGGCCAAAAATATGACTTGTAAACACTTATCCCTGTGGTGATTCATCTTTCAATTAAATAACGACCCCAAGTATAAGATAAATGTGGTGAAACGTTATATTGATGGTAGGTGCCGAAGAGACACTCAAAACCATGATTTAACCTACATAAAGTCTCGAGATCAACTTTTTTGAGGCTATATGAGCTTGTGTGGAAACTAAGAAGGTCAAAAGGCGACCAGATAATTTGTCTGTAATACAGAATTTTTGAATCATCCGTTGATAAACTGTATGATAGAATAGAAGCAAGATGCAATGCATTTTTTTAAAGGAAAAGACTCACATCTAGGGAATTTCCTTCAACGTTCAACTTATTTGTAAAGTTATTGTCTTTTCGGGTCATACATTACAATGCACTTTACATTACGACAATTTAGATTTCTCGTACAAAGTCTCATTCACTCAAACTACAGATTATGCAAATGGAATGATTACATTACGTAAAATGTCAATGAAAAAAGACACCGCCTTGCTGATAATAAAGAAATATAAAGTATGATGAAAAAAATGTGAAGATATAATCGCGGGGGGGGGCAAATCTTTACTTTGTTTTTACTTCTTCTACAAAATTCACAGAAGAGCATGCGCCCTTTAAACATTTCTATATTATTTAATAGTTTGGTTATGACACTGTTTCCTTCATTGTTATTTCTACTTTTAGTTAGTTCTATGTTAAGTTTTAACTATAGTAGTATAATACAATTGTATAATAAATAAATATTGTGTCTGAAAAACAACAAGCCATAAAAAAAAATGTATACAAGTTAGTGTAATATGCTTTCGTTTGTTCTATAGTTGCTGGTTTGTTTCCTTCTACTTCATAGTGTACGAATAGTTTGTTTCTTCCCAGTTTTAAAATTGTTATTCAAAGAAACAAGCTTAACTCCGCTGTTGTAGCCTTTTTCCCAGTAGTAAACCAAATTGGCAAGATATCTACATTTCTATGAAATCAAACATACCCGTACAATCTACAGCTACCACAGCAAAAGGCAGTTTAGATAACAATATAATTTCTATGAAGTATTCTGTACCGCCCTTGATGAGATAAGACAATAAGCAGGCTTCTTTAGTTACCTATGCATACTACTGAAAACGTATAGTGGCATAATTTAGTATAAATCATAAGTTTTGTCTGTGTCAACACGTGCTCAGAAAACCTAACTGCACCAATGTTCCTGTACTGTGTAATCACGGACGGTCATTAATGATGGTAGATTAAGCTTGTGATAAGGCTACCTACTCCATTAGTAGGCCACTAAGATGAAGAGGATAGAATCTGTACGAGCGCGCATGTGTTCAGTTTGGTAAGTCTAAAGGAAATTAAGATGAAGTTAGGATGGTCTATACTAATATATATATATGAGTTTGATGTTTCATTAATGGCATTTATTATAATGTCTAACTACCTATTTAAGACGATATAGCGAATAAAGAACAGTATTTTTTTTACTGGGGTGTGGTGGTGTGCAAAAAAAGACGAAAGAAAACATACACAATGAAAATCCAGAACAAAAACTTAAGGCCTACCGACGGCATGTCACAAATGATGTACTATTTCCTTCCCTTGGGCGAAAATACATCATTAAATTAATGTTTGCAGTGAACCAGATTCACCGACCTGTGCACACTATAAACGTTGAAGGTGTAATTTACAGCTAAGCTTAATAAGCACCTTAATGTCTCAAACGCACCCTGATAACTAGACAAAGTGCTTTATTTCGAAGCTGCTAACTAACTCTGCTTATATGGTGTCTAATTTATTTGAAGTTTTTGTTTTAACTTCTAGTTCAAGAAGTTTTTTTATTTCAACGATGTTTCAATTATCTATATCAATACTTAAAAATACATATAGTTTTTATCTCCAACAACAGCCGTCCATAACATAAGGGATTTCTAGATCATGCAAAATTTTGAAGTTTTTATGACGTATTTGATTTGATGTAATTTATAATCTGTTAATCACTTAAAAAGTTCCTTAAAAGCTACAAGAATGACGTCAGAAATTCTAGATGATATTTAAAAATGAAATATTTTATTACTGAAATTTGATATTATAAAATGATGATCGTGGAGTTAATTTTATTTTTGGAAACAAAAAAATCTGTAAATGTCAGTTGTTTAATAATCCTTCACATTGGAACTGAACTTAAGTTAAATGCTCCTCTCTTCTTTTTTTTCGTATTTTCGTTACGATTTAGCAAAGTTTTGCTTAAAACCAGAGCTGGAAAATTCGTTTTAATCACCAATAAGATAAATAATCAATTCTTAATCTCTTTACAGAGGTTTGAATGTTGTTTGTTTTTCTTTCTTGAACTGGTCTTTAAAATGAAAGAAAAACGCGGGATTATGAAGAGATTTCATATCTTATGTACTGTTTTTTTCAATACAGAACATGAGTCTTGCATCAGCCAGCGATGAGGTAGCTATTTATGTGCTCGACTTGAACTTCTCGTGTTAGCTGGTTCACCACTCTCTCCCCTCCTACAACAGACTAGTTTAGCGATAATATCTAAGCACGTGAAGCAACTTCTAACTTGGTGAAGAGCTATTAACGTCTTCTACAGTGAACAGTTAATACGAACCACCACATTGCTTACCGTTCTCCATTGCATTATTCATAAGCCTAACAACAACTTACTTTCCCTGTGGTGACTAGAGTAAAGAATTACTAAACAGTGGAATAAATTTCTGTGACGAAAATAACAAGAGTACCCTATTTCGTGTGTTTTTTTTAGTTCTAGATGAAACAATAACAGATTAAAACAGACCTGTCACAAATACGCGCTCTTAATCAGTACTTCTCTTTGTTGCCACATAGTATTCATGTTATATCATCATCTTTATTTATAACTTGGTAAAACGCTGCTGAAATGTATAGTAGATTAAATAATATTGGCAGTTTAAAAATTCATATTCCAACATTTAAGTATGACAATTTTTGTCAAATAATATGAAGAAGAATATATTTGACTTTCAGGTTTAAGTTACTGTTCTTCTTAGATCATTTAC
>NW_013665696.1:488875-491375 GCF_000517525.1 Limulus polyphemus | reverse complement strand
CTAAATAGGCTGAAAAAGTTGATGAAATATTGTGGTGTTAGGCTGCAGATGTGTTTCCTCGCTCGCAATTTTTCTTAGTCAGTCCGATACGGATTTAAAACCACAGATAGAACTATTTTTTTCACATTTACTCAAACAAGGCAGTTAACACCACACCATTTAATCTTCAGATCTACACCTAAGTAACGCCTTTGGCTACTCTGCTGCCTTCAGTCAAACTGGCGAGTTCTGATAGGAAACGATAAGCTTCCTGGGCGATCTGTGCACAGCAATAAACCTGGAATATTTTACACAGCGCTAGTTTGAAATGTGTATTGGGACAAAAAACTTCAGGAGAGAATAAGAAGAAAAAAACTTACCATCCAAGTGAAGTTTAACTTCTTTTTATTATAATTATTTCTTCCGTATTTCTATGGCATTGTAAAGGAATATTTTTGTACATTAAGAACCTTATACACGAAGTATTTTGATGTATTATTGAGCATTCCAAGCATGAATAATTTCCTTTCACCAGCTTTCAATTATTTTAATAACTCCATTTTATCGGCAACCTCATTCAATGGCAAGAAATTAAAGCGTGCTGTTTTTTTATACATACCATTTTTATAAAGTAATTAAATTGAATTGCTTTGTATTTTAGCGTGTATAATTTTCCTGCCTTGGTCCAACCAGTAAACTCGCGGGCAGGGTCAGGGAATGTTCTCGTTCGATGAAGCATCAAAAGATCCAGAGAGAGCGAAATATGTCTTAAGTGTGGCATACCATGTAATCGTATATTAAGCTGGAACCCGTAAATATGAGGAAATTATAATTACTGTGTGAAGACCAATGGTTATCCTCACTGAATATAGCCAGAAGCCAGTTCAGGAACCGGTTCTGAAAGCAAAATCAATCTCTAGACTGGCTCCTCTGAGCCAAATTGTCTAGTCAAACCTCGTGATCGCTAGTGTATACAGATACCACACAAAAAAAGTTTATTTATTGGTGTATACGGAAAAAAAAGCAGTAATACAGACACAACAATTACTCCACAGAACAGATCAAGTAGAGACGTATAATGAATTAAAATGAAAATTGTATGAACATAAAAGTGTTTAGATTGATCACACTTTCTTACAAAGCAGCACAAGCATCTTAAATACATTTCACGGTTTTATTGTGATAGTGATGCATTGACGCAATTTACCAGCAGGGGGCAGAATATGGAGGATTTTAAAGCTTGTTTATACAACTCATTGTGGCCTTTATGTCTTGTTTTTTGTATATATCTTTTCAATTGCCGGACATCTATCATGCCGTTACGAGTTCATGATTATTCAATTACAGAAGTTGTTACATCTTTATTATTAACGAGATTACGTGAATTCGCTAAAGTTAATTAATTTATATTTTGTTATACGAATATTCGTTTTTGACCACCAATGAAACTCGTGAACCATATACATACAGCTGTTGCTAAATTTTGTTAAAAGGAAACATGCTAAACATGTTCTAACAATTTATTAGTTTGAGAGAATAATTTTGCACAAGTATAAAACAACAGCTTTTGTTTCCACCAAGTGTCCCTTTCAGCATATATATTTCAGTGATTGTTTAAATTGTCGCATGAGCACTCAGCTAAATCTATGAAGCTTATTAAACTGCTATTTCTTATGGTTATGAATGCATATACAGACAAGAAGACACATGACAGCACTTCCAAAAACGAATAGTTTTAAGCAAAATAGCAAGCCTATCTAACTGTTCGCTTAGATGACCCTCTCCCTAATTTCCCAGCGGTAAGTTTGGAGGTTTATAACGCTCAAAACTGAGTTTAAATACCTGTATTGGACACAGTACAGATATTCATTTGAGTACCTGTGTGCTTAATAACAAATAAACAAAAATCACTTGGGTGAAAAAATATAAACAGACGATAATGCTGAAAATACTGAAAATATATTTTTTTTAGTTCAATAGTATTTAAAATATTGAAATCATAAGTTAAGTTTGCTTTAGAAAATAAAAAGAGAATATGCATTATTAAGAATCATTTTACATTCGACTTTGTTTATTTTTTTTAATTATCCGACAAACTTACTGCGAGTTACCGCCATGAATGACGCTAAAGTATAATATTATAAACAGATATATTTTAGTTACTTAAGTTTGTGCATGTTGTGAATGAACTCTCTGTAACAGTTATTGAACACATTTTCTCTTCATTTATCAACTTCATGTGAGTGTATTTCAATATTTTCTTATGTACGTGTAACACAACAACAACAATTATAAGTTATCTCTGTAACACAACAACAATTATAAGTTATCTCTGTGGTCATAGGTATCCGAAGCTATGAATTAGATTTGTGTTGCTTATAAAATATTTTTTCTGCTTATTTCACTATAAGATGACCAGTTGCTGATATTTTAACGTGATATGTTACTCTTATACTATGTTTATTTTGGTAGTAATATTTCGTAAAAGAAAAGAGAAAGATTTCGTAATTATCAAGAAACA
>NW_013665696.1:478231-487906 GCF_000517525.1 Limulus polyphemus | reverse complement strand
CAGTGTAAGATAAAATGGAAGATAGCTAGTCATCACCACCCACCGCCAACTTTTAGACTACTCTTTTACCAACTAATAGTGTGATTATCCGTCACATTATAACGCACCCACAGCGGAAAGAGCGAGCACGTTTGATGTGACGGGGATTCGAACCCACGACCCACAAATTGCGAGTCGAGCGCACTAACCACCTCGCCATGCCGGGCTTTTCTTATGTATTTGCTCTGCACGTGCTTTTAAAAATTAAACTAAAAGTATTCTTTTTTTTATTATTGCACTCACACACAAAAAAACAACGAACTGTCTTCTTTGTAGACTTAATCTGAAAAAAAACAAAGATGAAATTGTAACACTGAAAAATAGCACTTAAACAACTTAAACTTATAGTTATCATGTGATAAAATAAACTACTTAAACTTATAGTTATCATGTGATAAAATCTTTTCTACTGCAATATTTGCAGGCAACACTTTATGGGCCTCCTAATGATAAGTATTATTTTCAAAACGAACATATGTTTTCCTACAGTGGAATTTCATGGCCTGGTCTTTAGAAATGTTAGACAAGAAGGTGTGGAAGCTGCAGTTAAAGTGTTCTTCTTTGCTATGTGTTTTAACAGCATCAGTTTATATAAATCTTCTTCGTATACTACATTAGTTTGTTTCGTAAATGCTGAAGACAAGAGTCAGCCTCTGGGATTTTGTCATGAAAAACAAAACATGAACTTGCACGACCAGCTCCCTCTTGTGGTGAGTAAACCTACTGATGCTCATCTTGTGGTAAGTATCGGAATGGATAGATAGATAGCTATTTAGATGTATAGGTAGACAGAAATTGAAATCAAATTAAAAGTATTTTTTTAAGTTCTATATCATTTCAGTTTTGTAAAATAGGGATAACTCTTTCATAGGCTTCACACTACTTCTCAGCCATTTATCTCAAGAATAAACTGAGCATTATACATAAATACTTCCCCATTGGCACAGCAGTAAGTCTGAAGGCTTATAACCCTAAAAACCGGGTTTCGCTACCCGTAATGGCTACAGCATAGATAGCCTACTGTGTAGCTTTGTGCTTAGCTACAAGCAAACCTAAATACTTCATGTATAAATACCTAAACGTATATTGAACATTGTGGAGAAAAATATATGGAATGAGTAAATAGATAAATTAAATACTCTAAATGAATAAGCTGTGGTTAAATATAATTTGTGTAAAACCTTAAAACAATTATTTTAAAAAAGTCCAACAGAAAGTAAGGTAGGCAATGACTTAAACTTTTATTTGCTGTCTTAAAACTATTAAATTAATTTTGTGATACTCTTATTCTTAAAACAAAATAAAAGAAAACATATGAAAATAGCTTTTTAGCAACCATAAATAAAGAAAATATACCGATCAAAAGGGCTAATTTGCTTACTATTTGAATTACACTACGGATTATTATTGTTAAGGGTTGAAACATTACATTAATTTTTAAAACTTGTTTTTTCCTTTTCATACAGATTCTAAACGAAACCTGTCCATCAAGTCTTTGAGAATCCTTTGTTTTTTTAGGGTATGATCAGTAAAGCAGCAGCTGTTTAAAATACTGAAGAAATTCAAGATATGCTTGCAATATAAACAGAAGCACACATCTGATATCTAATACACTAAAAGAAAACGACCTTTCAAGAGTGAATGTTTGGACTGTAACACGATGACATCGTTTGAGTTGAAATAATTTTTAAGTTACACCACAATTTGTATTACTTAACCCCATTATAATTATTTGTGAAAAACTGTTCCGAATCATAAAAAAATTGACCTTCAGGGGTTTTAACAATCGGATCACGAACGTAATTGGTAATAATCTGTTCGTGGGCCGAGCGTTGGTGATTTTCTGTTGGTGCAAAAAGGTAACCACATACCTCCCATTAACCATATAACTCCCACTAACTTCATAACTCCCATTCTAACACAACCTTACAAATTCTTCAAAATTGACCAAACTGGATCAACACTTACAAATGCCAATTTGGCTTAAATACAGATCTCTCTCTGTTGTAAGAAACAAGGCTAGAAAAACCTGGATACTCCCTCTTATAAAGCATCCGCGGCACCAAAGTGTGAAGCGTAAATTTATTTTTGGCGGTAAGGGGGAGCGAACTACGGAATCTCGGATCCAAAGTCAGGCATAGTACGAATTAAAATTAAGAGTTAAGCTAGTTAACTAGTATCTTCAATAAATCGAACAATTGCCATCGTTGTTTTTGGTTAGTATTAGCCTATACCATCACTTAAGTCTGCCCCCCACGTCATCCTGGTGGATATGTTCCTGGAACCCTTGGTTTTACTGATATAGAGTTTAATGTGAAATCTACTTGTTTGAGAATTCATCCTTCCGAACTTTCATCAATTAACTTAATTGTGTGTTTTCAAAAAATCGTCCCTAATTTTGAAGTAAGAGAATAGAGATAAGGCAGCTCCCTCCGCCAACTTGTGGGCTACTCTATTCGAATGGTGGAATTTGACCATCGAGTGCAGATAACTTCTTGAGTAGCTTTGCGCAAAAATCAACAAACAGCAATTCGTGGTATCACATCTTATATCGATAACTGAATTTTCAATAATATTTTTAGTATTTTCAAGATGTTATGCAAAATCATTGTTAATAATACAATGTGTGGTTTTTAATAAAATATCCACGAAAATCTCCTTATCTTGGTTACAGTTCACAGTAAAATCTATATCATATTAAGATTATTCAAAAACCGAGAAAAATCTCCACCTTCATTGTTGTTTTCAAAAGAATAAAATGATCCTCAATACGCTATCAGCAACTTGACTTATTAAAATAGTTAAAGTAAGAAACCACGCTTTATGAATTTCATCACGAAACTGGACCTCTTAAAAACCTCATTGGAATAAATTCGATTTAGTTTAATGAATTTCCCCTGCATCATCTTACGTTTGAGGATAGGCAAATCCATTAAGTAAAATAGCTGTTATCAAGAACAAAGGAAAAATTAGCTGCTGACTGTGCTCGAAATAAAAGAATTTGGAGTAAATATATAATAACACATTTCTCAATAATGAACTGCCTTACATGCCATGTAATTTTTAAAACGTTACAAACTGAGCGAAAAGAAAACTAAGGAAGAACTTGGTATAGCTAGGATGAGGCTTAAAAGTAATGGCTATTGGATATTAAACCAGACAGGTCCAAAACTCAATGGCTGTTAGATATTAGACCAGACAGATCCAAAACTCAGATAACGAGTTGAGGGCAATAATCATAAGTGTGTAAATCATAAGGAGAATCGATATGAGGATTTTCTTATTCATTAACTGGAAAAACAACCGCGAAAAAATGGTGAAAAAATCAAGAATTAAAACACCATTTAACAGATTAAGCTCTAAAGATAGTATTGTATAGCCAAATGTCTGTCTGTTACACTTCTGAACGGTTAACCGTACAAAAAACAAACAAATTGTATATCAACATATTTATTTTCAAAAGTACATTACAGGAAATTATTTATTTTTTGCAATTTCTAAAAATATCATATCCATACCAACATCGATCAGTTAGTCTTCACATGCGTTGAACAGTAAATCTGAGAAGGAAAAATGTTTCTTTTCTGAGGGTTTGGTTTGAATTTCGCGCAAAGCTACACGAGGGTTATCTGTGCTAGCAGTCCCTAATTTAGCAGTGATAGACTAGAAGTAAGACAGCTAGTCTACACCACCCACCGCCAACTACTGGGCTACTCTTTTGTCAACGAATAGGAGGATTAACCGTGACATTATAACGAATCCACGGCTGAAAGGGCGAGCATATTTGGTGTAGGAGATTCGAAATTGTGACCCTCAGATTGCGAGTCGAGCGCTCTAAGCACCAGTCCATTCCAGGCTTAATTTGTGAGGGAATTTCGAGGAAAAAAACGTAACTTCCTCCGTCGGCTGATTGAAAACAAATATTTCGAAGATAGGAGCATGAACAGAAAAAACGCATAAAGAGAGAAACGTGCTTGAGTATATATTTATTGTTATTCGGTTTGTGTTTATTTGTTTGTTGTTAATTTTTGTTTTTTGATGTTGATGCTATATACATGCATCATTTTATTGTACCATGTCAAATAAATTGAATTGCACATCTTCTCTTTGACACTTATAGAAATGACAGCTGTCAAAAAAGCGATCACTTCGGTAGTGGTCTTTTCTTGCGCTCAGTAAAATGACAAGGAACGGTGGCATCCAGCGGAAAAATATCCCACGGCTAGTTAGTGAAGCTGAGCGCTCTAATGTGCTGTATGAACCGATTGCATCAAACCGAATATTTTTTCCAATAATGCACTGTATTCAGTTTCCTCTGCTTAAGAATAAACACAATGTAGTTTTCGTTATTGAAATATCTCATGGAATCACAAAATACGGTTGTAAACGGCCCACTAGACAATCATATTGAATATACACACTCATCCAAAATATTTGGTTGATTGCACATTTTGTATTTATTCATCATTATTTTCAGGAAAATATTGTTGAATTGCTTCAATGGGCATCTGCTAGTTTGAACATGAATAATAATAATTTCAAGGTCATCATCAAGAACTTCGAGGTTATCGACCACGTTACAGTCAATTTGATTCACTTCAATCCAAATTTTAACTTCATCAAATTAATGTTAGACGCCAGAAGCGAAAGTAAAAAATATATTGTGTAATTGCAAATCTCAAAACAAATTAATTTCGCAAAAAGGACAACACCAGCCGCACATCACATGAAACAAGTTGACGAAAATACCCAATATAGGGATTGTTTGTTTGTATGTTTTAGAGCAAAGCCACTTTGGGATACATGCTAGGTTTACCGCGAGGAATCGAACCCCGGATTTTAGCGTTGTAAGTCCGTAAACTTACCGCTGTCCCACCGGGAGATCCAAATAGAGAGATAATCACACACACACACACACACACACCTTTAACTTGTAAGAATTTCTTTATCACCATGACTACTTGATTTACCAAAATTTTGAAAGAACAAATACCCTTATTAACTAGATTTACTTCCGCAGGGTCCCCGAAAGTGTTCTGTTTCAAGAGTAAATAAAACTAAAATTAAGAGTAACAAATATTTTTATTTCTTGATTTTGAATTTCATATGTCATACAGAATATATAATTCCTATCTTCATGGCATGCGCACGTTTTACTGATGTCAAAATAGCAAAAATTGTAACGTTAAGCGTCACATATGTAACGTCATTTTAGTACCTACTGACTCACTGACAGACAACACACAACTGTATAGTGTTGCGAATGGTTAAAACAGGTGCCCCCTCCAGGCGGCCTTCGGTCCCCTTTCGGGGAAATAAGTTGTTGAAATAGAAGAGAGCTTTTTTTTCTGAAACCAACCTAAGCATAATTTATTAAATGCCAAACTTAAAAGTGCATTTCTCTGGCAATAGACTTGTAAACAAGAAAAGTCAAACAAAAAGTCTCTAATTTTTCAGGGTCTTCCCTCTATTCAGTATTTAAGAAATCTATTACATTGGTTATCTTTTAATAACTAGGAATCCTCAACCCCTGTTATTTGTTATTTTACTGATATTAACCATTTCCTTTAAATTTCCCAGCATGACCAAGTGGTTAGGGCGCTTGACTCGCAATCTGAGGGTCGCGGGTTCGAATCCCCGTTCCACCAAACATGTATGCCCTTTCAGCCGTGGAGACGTTATAATGTGACGGTTAATCCCACTATTCGTTGACAAAAGATTAGCCCAGTAGTTGGCGATTGGTGGTGTAGACTAGCTGTCTTCCCTCTATTCTATCACTGCTAAATTAGGGACGGCTAGTGAAGATAACCCTCGTGTAGCTTTGTTCGAAAATCAAAACAATCTTTTATAAAGAAAATAAAAAGTTTCACAACTCAGATATAGGAGATTACTTAAAAATTTCAATGTCAATAAGGCATAAACGAGGCACAAAATATGAAGAATAATTTAAAACTTCGGGAAAATTGTTAAATTGCAAAATGTTCCTTATAGTGATTAATACAAATATTTTTGGAAGAGTCAGGGTAATCCCTTCCAAGATCTTAACAATAAAAATCCCCCCAGTGGCACAGCGGTATGTCTGCGGATTTACGACGCTAGAAACGGGGTTTCGATACCCGTGGTGGGCAGAGCGCAGATAACCCATTGTGTAGCTTTGTGCTTAATTCCAAACAAACCATAAAAATGTGAATACATGCAAAATCATATAATATTACAAATAAAACAGAATATAGCTTATATTACACAAAGAAAACACATTCTTTCATACAAATCAAAATTAGAAAAAGTTTCTGACTCTAGTATTGCAAACTAACAATAACATAAAACAGTGAAGGAAAGGATCTCTTTATATCACACTCTTTTCAGGCTTTAATTGAAAATTAGAATATTTAAGTACATGTTAATACATAACAAAGGTTCTGCAAAGTTTTATTTGATATTTTACTGTATTTCTTAAAGAATACTTTAAGACTACTTATAGAGTAAAAGTATTTATATATATATTTTTTTTATTTGAAAAGTAAAATATTTCATATATAAATAAACAGATATGATTGACTCAGCTAAGCTTTCTTTAGGACTGATTTGAAACATCTTCCACATGTACACATTTCTTGTTCTGTCATTTCATAAATAGACCACCAGTGCTTCAGTGATATGTTTACGGACTTCCAACACACAAATGACTGATACGCGAGTAAAGGTATATGTATTGGTAGAAATAAACTAAATATTTGTGAAACGTAGGTTTCTTTGTTTTTTCTAAAGTCGATAAAATGTCATTCACAACATTAACTCTCCGCCCATCTAGGTCAAGCGTTTGTAACGTCGCTATACACCTGTGTATACCATATATTATTTGTATTTCAAAACAGGTTTTTTTCTTTCGGTGGATGCATCAACAGCCTGGAGGCAATGAAACAAACACACAGACCAGCCAATGATTTTACATGTGTAGGTGATTGTTTCCGTCCAATTTAAGAAAAGTATCAACCAACACGTGTATATAATGATAAGCGTCTTTCGAGACCAGAGTAGAATGAGAAAAGGGAAATTAACCTTACCCAGTTGTTGGAAATGTATGATATTACTGCATTAAGAGTGCTGCTTTGAAGCAACACATGAAGAAATTTGACACTATACTATTTTTCAAAAACGTTATTCTTCATTGTGATGCAGATTAAATTACCCCATTCCAAAACATGTTAAAATGCTATCTTAAGTCACAAAGAAACCAATTGTTTGAACTGCTTACAGCGAATGAGGAATAAGAAAAAACACTTACGAAATTTTGATGATATTTTGTCAAAGAACTTTGATTAGTGTGACGTTTGAAATCGAGCTTTTTCTTCTGTTTATTCTTGATCAACAGTTTTGCTTGGTATTGTTATAACTGTAACTAATGTTTATATTACATGACAAGTTTTGAATATATTATCCCTTAATTGTTGCTGTTCCTAAAAATTAGAACACTGCTGGTTTTTTTTCTGCATACTTACTTGTTTACTTGTTTTAGTGCAAAGCTGCACAATAGACTATCTTCACTGTGTCTATCGCAGGGTTCGAATCCAGAATTCTATCTTTATAAGTCCTAAAGCTATGTTTTATGTACAACTTTGTAATTTGTTTACCTTATAGAAGCTTTGACAAATAGAATTTAGCATTATTATACTATGAAATAAGTTGGCTAAAACGGTATTTCTATTGCTGTAATAAAGAAAACCTTCTCGGTAAGACTTTTATTGAGTTGTTAAAGTAATAGCCACACTGCTCTCGGTACATATTCTTTCCAGTAAATGGTACAATGCCAGCAGAACTTTGTTCCCATATATTGTATGTGACGTGACTGGTTACTTTCGGAATATACATCACATAATATATTCTCCATTTTCTAAGCGTTGAAAGATCTGAATACTTGCAGGACTTCACAATTTTTTGCACATGAATAGCTAACGGCAGTGAAAAACGTTTTATTAAAGAAGATATACCCCACCCGTTTCCGAGACGTCACAATCGCGACAGGAGGTCTTGCTGTTAGCGCTCAAAGTAATCGTCTCAGCAGTCCGACGTCTGCACAACACTCAGTTATCCTGGATACTAAACAAAACATTCGAATGTACCTAGCGAGTGGTCATGTTAAATTCATGGAGACCCCAATCAACGCATTGGGAGAAGAAAACTTATGGGTAACTATGACCCTAAATTTGTAAGAGATAACGAATGGAAAACAAACTTTGTCTGATTATGATCTTTCATTAACAAGCATATATATATATTATACAGTTGTGGTTTTCGATGGTCTGACGTGATTATTAAATCAATACAATGACGACTGCAAGAAGTATTTTAGGCTTACGACATTTGGTCCCCCAGTGGCACAGCGGTATGTCTGCGGAGTTACAATGCTAGAAACCTGGTTTCGATACCCGTGGTGACCAGAACACAGATAGCCCATCGTGTAACTTTGTGCTTAATTAGAAACAAACAAACTTTCGACATTTATTGCATTTTGTTTATCACTAGATTAGATAATGGCTTTATTATTTTCTATTTGTTCTACTTACACTTTATAAAAATGTATTGAGCATTTAGGTTACAGGGCCCGAAAGGAAAGTCTCTCTCATTGAATATTTGACCGTTTTCTGGGGTTTGATTCTTCCATCAGACATAGTCGAAGTTGCTGAATAAGCTTTGAAATACTTTCTATGAAATATAGATCAAAAAATATCTTGCCTAAGTTAGACACACTCAAGTTGTATATAAACATCTTTGAGCAAAGTGTCTCAGATTTATGTCAGTTTTACTTAATGACGTGCTTTTTAAGCCACATGTAATTAAGTCTTCTGGAATCATCTCGGAACAAAATACATTTTACTTTTTAATCCTAACACAAAAAGAGGTTTTCCGATGAAGAATAAAGTCCAATAAAGGCAATGATATACATATATATATATATATATATATACTGTGGTGTCTTTTGAGGTCTATCAGAAGTCAGGGGTTTGGGGACAAAGTATTTCTTCATCTTGCATCTGTCTATGTTTCAAACCAGGTGATCAATCGTGTTTCTGTGTCTATGTTCGTGTATTATTTTGACATAAACAAAACAGGAAATCATTTCCATACAATACGTATATATTTATATATATAAAGATGTTACCCCGTGATGAAACAACAATATCATTTTGGTGAATCGAGCATAAATAGCAGATAACGACACTAAAACCTTAATTAATGAATGAAAAAAAAAATACTGTCTTCGTGGGTGTTATTCTCGTTTCAACTCTCCAACCTAGTTCACAGCAGGTGAACTCTCTATCTTATGCTTATGCATTCAACTGAATCGGAAAATGAATAGTTACGGACCTCCCATATTCAGCATTACGGTTATTGTTCACCGAAGTGTATGTGAAAGAGACATTGTCTATCTTGTCTGTTATCAGTTTGGCAGTTCCTGTATCTTTAGATTTTCTTGGATTCAGAATGTATTATGGGTAATAATCATCGCATTGACCTTACTGTAAGATAATAATTCGAATTTACACGATATTTATTAAATTACTCTATTAGTATTCGATGACGAGGAACCCACTTTGAGACTAATGATGGTTGGAGACGGCTTGAATGGGTAATGAA
>NW_013665696.1:473295-478221 GCF_000517525.1 Limulus polyphemus | reverse complement strand
CAGCAGATAACTACATTGCGGCGTTACTACTAAATTAGTATATATATATATATATACACACAATATATATATATATATACATTTATTTTATTGCTCGTATTTCTTAAATACTCATAAATTTACAAATGCGTATAACAAAAGTTGTATCATTTGTAAACTAAGTGTAAAACGTATGTATTTTCGTGGTATTTCCAGAATAGCTCTTTATACAGCTTGTTTTGAATTATTAACATATTTCTACATTTTGATATATGGACGATTGTAAAATAGTCCAGATTGTTTCAAGGTAAGATTATGATAGTAAAGTCAGATAAAACAGACACGATGCTGGAGAAAGCAGAGGCATCTGTGAGTGCAATATAAACATAATTTAATTAATTAATTATTCATATCAATACTCGATATTGTTCACAATATATATATATAATCATTCACCCCCTAAAAAAATAACAATCGACAATTAAAACTTTACGTAAATTAACTTCTTTGGAACGACATATGTCAAATTTTGCCAAACAAATTTTCCAGTTCTATGTCAGGAATGCGATCTCGGTATTTTTTCTAAATAATGAAAATTAGCATACTGCAGTGCCTCTCTAGCAAAGAAGAGATTATATGACTTTAAAATGATTTGCATACCTTGAATTATACCACGTTTCTAGTCGGTAAAATTACTTAAAATGGGCACTTCAAACCTAAATGGTGATAAGATGACATTGAATTACCTCAATTATAAACACACAATATCCAATAATCTCCTTTTTCTGAATTATTTGACTATAATGGACTTTTGAATCTCCCTGCAACTTTGACTTTTAAGAAATACTTTTATTTTTTAATATCTTTTAAAGAACTATGTGGACTAAAACAATGATATTAATACACAAATACAATTATGCATTATTCGTCAACTATTTAAGTATTTTTTATTTATATCTTACGAAAAAGCGTATTTATATTTTGCGGATGTTTTAACTGATTTAAATCAATGTGAATGGAAAATTTAACATACATTTTTTCTAACTCAAAAAAATACATCATCAGATGTGTTATTAAGAATTTAAAGGAAGGAGCCATCACCACACACATATTACCACTAAAAACCTAGGTTTATCTTTAACAGATTGATTATAATGACTTACACGTTTGTTCCACGTAACTTTTTGCCTGCTTGAAATCTAAGTTTAAATCTAACGCACTAAATGTTCTGATGTACTAATATGTACTAACAGTGAACACACCACCTAGTTCTGATGTACTAATATGTACTAACAGTGAACACACCACCTAGGCCTGATGTACTAATATGTACTAACAGTGAACACACCACCTAGTTCTGATGTACTAATATGTACCTACAGTGAACACGCCACCTACTACTGCTTACCCCAGGACCTACACCTAACGGAAAAGCCGCCCAGTTGCACAGCGGTATGTCTGCGGACTTACATCGCTAGAATCCAGGTTTCGATACCCGTGGTGGGCAGAGTACAGATAGCCCATTGTGTATCTTTGTGTTTAATTACAAACACAATAACCTAACGGAAAGGGAGATCGCTATTCTAAAGAAGGTCTGAATTTTGTCCCCCATTAAGAAACATATAGAAGAGTTCAATACAAAACACTTGTTTCGCCGTTTACGTCTTCAAGCGCATTTCTACACTTCAACTGCAGATCACTTAAGGCAGGAATCACATAAACCATCTACAAACTACAGTAAGTAATTTTTTTCGCAATTACAGAAACAAACCAACACGTGGACTCCCCCACCTGGGAAATTTCTTCCTCTCGATTACTACGTAGAGGAATGTAAAAAGGAAATTTACAACTTGGATTTCACAACTGCTACATCTGTTAGAAACCTCACTAAAAATGAAGAAACAGCTTTACATAACCTTCGTTACCATGACAACATTGTAATTAAACAAGCTGACAAAGGAGGCGCAGTGGTTGTTTGGAAGAAAGAACTTTATCTTCAGGAAGCTCACCAAGAACTACCAGACCAATCGTCCTATGTTATCTGTGATAACGAACCCCTTGATGAATATCAACAAACTGTCCGTTCCACTATAAAGCTAATGATAAGCAACAACGAACTTCCTTTAGAAGCTAAGAATTTAATTGTTAAATATCCCAGGCATTCTGTATTCTATCTTCTATCTAAGCTACATAAACCAGACTACCCTGGCAGATCCGTAGTTTCAACATGCAGCTGTCCTACTGAACTTATCTCTAGTTACCTCGATTCCATCCTAACCCCATCAGTTCATCAACTCCCAACTTACATTCAAGACACCAATGTTGCCTTACAAAAAATTGCGAATTTTAAGTCAAAATCAGATTCGATTATTTTGAACGTCGTTGTATACCTTCATTCCATATGAAGATGGGCTCAAGGCCCTAAAACATTACCTTAACAGAAGGGATACCCTAGACCCTCCTACTGAAACCCTGATTAGATTAGCTGAATTATTTTATCGTTAAATGCCTTTTCTTTTGACACCAGATTCTATAAACAAGTGAAAAATGTAGCCCTCCTACGCTAATCTCTTTGTTGGTTACATTGAAGATTGTATATTTCGTAACTACACTGGCACCCTCCCTGCCTTATATTGTAGACATATTGATGATGTTTTCGGTATAGCTGCATGCAGTAATGATGAACTCAGTCCTTTCAACCATCACTCCAATACACGTCTACTGTTTCTCACCATACCATTTCATTTCTTGACATAAATATTTCCGTGACTGATGATGGCAATCATCACATTACAAACCAACGGACACAAATCCCAACTCACCAGATTACGTAGACTCTGCAGTAACGACCAATATTATAATAACAAATCTATCAACATGCTCCACTTTTTCGAAAAACGTGGCTACTCTACTTCTCTTCTTCATCACACTAAAGATAATCTACATGCTGACAATAAACGTCCGAATTTAGCTTTCCATAATTTGCTCAGCTTAAATCATATCAGTAATTATAACACCAACACTGTAGACAATTCTAAACTTCCAACTACACGCGTCCAACCTCGCTTCCACCAACACACTCCTATTTCCACTGATCATCAACACATTCCCCTTACTCTTACGTTTCACCCATTCAACACACAAATAACACATATATTGTTTGATAACTTCCACATCATAACACAGAACAATACCATTGGTCACATGTTCCCTAACAAACCTCTAATTTCTTATAAACGAGACATTAAAGATTTACTCGTCCATAGTCAACTTCCGAACAACATACAACTATCATCTGCTACTCAAATTGGTACGTACAGTTGTCAGAGGAGCAGATGCAACACTTGCCCTTACATAGAACATAAAACATCTGTTAGACGCCTTAAATCAACGTATTCTGTGAATAGCCATTTCACTTGTACATCTAAATGTTTAGTCTATTGTATTATTTGTAAAAACTGTGACCAAATCTACATAAGAGAAACAGCCGAATGCTCGCTGAACGTACATGAGAACACTTACGTAGCATCTTGATTAAAGATCAAGTTATACCTGTAGCTGATCATTCTCTTGAGCACTTTAACTATTATTGAAAAAGAAATAATTTTAAATTGGGTTGTTTAAGTCCTTTGGGTATTAACGAACGATTCAGCTTTTTATAATTTTTTTAATACCCTTCTTTTATTATCTTAAAATGCTTAAGTTATTTCTTTCTTTGCTATGTAAAGTTGCTCTATATTTCTAATAGTTTTTAATACTGTTTTTAATCACCAACTCCATTTTATTATTGTTTTTACTCTGTCGTTTATTTCTCATAGTTCTATCTTGCGTTACTATTCTGTTTTGTGTATTATTTCATTTCGAAACGTTCCTGTAACTGTCATTAACCGACAGGCTTCTTTCTGGCTTGAAAAAAGAGCGTTTGCTCGAAACGTCGCCAAGTTAATAATTTATTACCATAGTTTTTAAAGGTGATTTTTTTTCTCTAAAAGTCTAATTTATTCATTTTACTACTACTTTACTACTTGGTTAGGGTACTTGACTTACAATCTGAGCGCCGCGGGTTCGAATCCCCATCCCACCAAACGTGCTCTCCATAATGTTACGGTCAATCCCATTATTCGTTAGTACCCTAAGCGTTGGTGGTGGGTGCCTTTCCTCTAGTCTTTTAATGATGAATTAGGGCTAGAGCACATAGTCCTCGTGTAGCTTTGCGCGAAATTCAAACCAAACACAGCGCTCGTAATTTAAAATGCATCATTTATCTTTAACATTATATTGGTTTATATTCAAGACTCTATAATAATCTACACACCTGTTCAATATATTCTATATTTTTCAGTTTAAGTATATTCATTTAATTCATACTTCTTTCTGTTAGTAATTTTCATTCTGTTTGCCTCAGACTGATAGACATGACAATAGGCTTTGGAAAATAGAAATCAGCAGACTCCAATCAAAACACAATTGCTTATATATCTTAACCACGTGTTTAATTTAATGAACAAGTTAGGCGTTAGTAGTTCACCCTTCTGCTTCTGTAAGCAAATATATGAGAACGTCATTAAGAAAATAGAATGAGGTGTAAAGAAAAAACTTCTCAGTTAAAGATTAATGAATTAGTCTTACAGCACGTATTTTATTTTTTATTTTACCACTGAACATGGTAATAAAGAACAATTAATCCTCTTGTCACGGACACACCCGAGAATGACACAAATAATATACCACCGTTTAGAAAGTTGGTTATTAGCTGTGGCCATTAAGTTTGAACTAAAGTTAGGTATACATCAAAGGCACATATATATATGAAAGTGTTGATGAATTAGCGTCAACTTGAGCAACAACACATTACATATATATGAAAGTGTTGATGAATTAGCGTCAACTTGAGCAACAACACATTAGATATATATGAAAGTGTTGATGAATTAGCGTCAACTTGAG
>NW_013665696.1:463740-472440 GCF_000517525.1 Limulus polyphemus | reverse complement strand
CGTTGTAAGTCCGCAGACATACCGCTGTGCCACGTGGGGGGGGGAGGCAATAGCGAAAGTACCCAACTAATGAATCAATGCATTCTAATAATTATAAGTTTTTGGTCTAAGACAATGTAGTCTACTACTTAGACCGGCATATTGAATTAACTACACTATTTGCCAGGTTTATTTTTAACTCCCAATTTAGGAAAGCTTACTTTGTTGAGAAGTTTTCGATAGAGCAATGCCATCACAGATACATGTATCACTGGAGGATTATATAAAAAATCTTCCAAAAAGATGTATTCGTGCAACGAAATTGTTAAAAGATGTAGAGCTAAGAAACAAAAAACATTTTAAACAAAGAAGCTTTTTGAATTGTTCATGGAAGTGGAAAAACTAGAATGGGAACAGTTAGTTAATTAGGTTTGACTTAAGTGCAAAGCTGATCAATGGGATGCTTGTGATATGCCCACCAAGGAGATCGAACCCAAAAGTTTACGTTCTAAGCACTCATTGCTTACCATTAAAAAAATCATGGTGGAGGTAACAACAACCTTTCTACAATCCAACCCAATATTGAGCAACGACATTATCTGCAGAGCGAAGGCTGTGGTTGTGAAAGAGAACCTTCCAGCCCACAAATCCATTTTAATAAATTTGGGCATATCTTCCAGTGTTTTTAATAAAATAACTTACAAGCTAAAATTAGTGAAGGCTTACGAGTCAAAACTTCATATTCTTCCAGCAACATTTCAAAATCAAATTATCTTTATAAAACAATTGTTATGGTGTGAACGTCTTCTACAAGCTGGCAAAGCATAATTCTAATTAAGCTTGTCATAAAATGTAATATATATTACTAAAGTATTGTTTGTTTGTGGTTAAGTACAAAGCTACACAGTGGGCTATCTGTGTTCTGCCCGCCGCGGGTGTCAAAACCCGATTTTTAGCGTTATAAATCCGAAGAAAATAGTTAATAAAAGCTGTTAGAATTAACAAAACAATGAAAGCTGCAGTGTAGGTGGAATAGTAGTTAAGCCACACATAAAAATAAGCAGGTTTCCTTTATAGGTTCTACGAACTAATTATCTATAACACTTGTGCAACTTACTTGATCGTTCATTTTCTATCGGATATGACGTCATAATCCGGTTGAGATTCTCGAACAGTCTCAGTGAACTTGAAGTTTTCCAGAACGCTACTGTCATATTTAAAAAGTTCCATGGCCGAAGCATACCAAGGTTCATTGTAACCTAACGTTGGTATATGATCAAATACTATAATGCCGTCATCTTCGAATCTTTAACACGATTTCCAGGAAATGATTTACTACGTCATCTAAACTATTTCTTTCTTCTTTTTTTTTTCTTAAATGAAACGCACAGAATTCAAATTAAGCCAATGTTCTTCTATTTTACATTAAGTCATATCACAGTCGTAAATAACCGGGAAAAACCTTCAAAATATATACAAGATAAACCATTAGGGTACACCTTCCTTGTTGAAATTATGAACCTGTTTCTTCGCGTCTTTTAAAATACTAGTAGGGGCAACGAAATAATTGAAATAGGGTACTAAAGTTTAAAGAAAAATGTAACTTGACGCTCAAAGAATAAAAATATTTGTGACCTTAATAAGTGCAAAAGATTTGATGCCAGTTTAACTAAACAGTAGGTCTTATGCTCAAAGAATAAAAATATTTGTAACCTTAATTAGGGCAAAAAATTTGATGACAGTTTAACTAAACAGTAGGTCTAATGCTCAAAGAATAAAAATATTTGTGACCTTAATAAGTGCAAAAGATTTGATGCCAGTTTAACTAAACAGTAGGTCTTATGCTCAAATAATAAAAATATTTGTAACCTTAATAAGTGCAAAAGATTTGATACCAGTTTAACTAAACAGTAGGTCTTATGTATTTTTTGTTTTAAGGATACATCAATTTTAAGTACACACAAGGAAATTCCATAAGGTTCTTTTTTACGAAAGTGAGTACATTTTTTAACTTGAATTTTCTTATCCTCATTTTACAAGAGATTACTCGAAAACACAAAGTGCACGATATATCCTGTATGTTCTTTCAAGTCACCTGCGTCTAGTACTTTCCATTGTTTGTTTCTTTCTGCCTAAAGAAATCTGAACTTTTGGCCTCACGTTATCTTCATTTTGACCATTAAATCCTTTATGATGTTACAACAAATTGAAACATTAACCGCTATTTTAGTGTATAATAGCGACCATTTTTGAAAAGAAAAACTACAATATCTCTATTTCTTCTCACAGGGGATTACTTTCAACACTAACATAAAAGCAATGACGAGTCTGAAAACTTGTGTGAAGCATAAAAATAAGACGTGGCAAACTTGAGCGTGTGCGCTGCAAAACATAAACCTGCCATCTTATTCAAAGAGTTTGATTTAAGATAATTGTCTAATGTTACTTGTGAAAAGCACTTAATGTACAGATTATCCTTTTAACCAGGGAATATATATATATACCATTCTTTGCTACACCTGACAACCTTGGAATATTTATATCATTCTTTGCTCCACCTGACAACCTTGGCAGACTACTCGAGAAATGGGTGACCTAAAAAAAAAAAGAAGAAGAAGAAGAAGATAACCCTTACGGGTCATGTACAAACTGCAGCAGATTCTGAGGGAAGAAACAATGATGGTAATGTAGGCCAATCATTTATCACATTAAAGGATGCGTGCTGATTTCTATAGTGAAAAACATGCGTGCTTTTATTTATTCCCACTTAACGTATAAACTACCACCAGTGAAAGCGTGAGTGCATAAACTGTATCCGTCAATAAATCCATTCTATGGATCATTAGGAAGATAAGCAATGTTTATCATATTTATAAAACAAAAATTATTTATATCAAACACAGAGACCGATGTCTCACTTTTAAAGATTATATTATTTTTCATTGTGAGAATTTTATTTTCGGATTAGAAGACGTTCTCAAGCTAATTTTATTTAATAATGAACTACACAATTATGTATCTATTTTAAACAGGAACTAATGTGTTCTTCTTACAATTGGTTTTATTAAATATTATTAGTTATAATGTTTAACATATGTTACTAATTTTTTCAATCATTATTATACTTATTAAGTTTATTACGTATTGTTGGCTTAGTATTTAGATTGAAGACTCACTTAAATTTCCTAAACTGGTAGAATATCGTGAGATATTGTTAGGACTATGATTAAAAACTTTGTTCACAGCAAGGAATACCAGCTGATAATCCAATGCAATGTATTTATTATACATTTTAGTTTCCAATGTAACAAAATATATAAGAGTAAATATTTACAGTTAGCTTGGAATATGTAATCGTTTTGGTTAATGTATTTGTTACTTTTAAAATATTGTAGTTCTGATCAAAATAAAACTTTGGGAAAATATTAGTGATGCATATACACTTAGTTAAGCTAATTATATGAGCATACATTTCTGAAATAGATCAAATACCTATTTAATTTACTAGATATAAAACTATTTTTTGATCGGTTTCAAAAACGCATTCTATATTCAACAACTTAAGGAAAATGTTCGTGCTATGATTTGTTTCCCCTTTCAAGAAAGCAACTTAACTTTAGCCCTACTTTAAATTGCAGAACCAGCCACAAAAGCAGTCATACAGAATAACAACCTCATTATCCTAGTATTATGACTCTTAACTTATCTTCTTTATTGGAAGTTTTAAGAATTGTATGTTATGTTAACCTTATGTCACGACTTGTTCATTTACTCGCGTGCAGAGCACACGAATAGATAATTTGTTATCCAAGGCTCCACCAGGCGGCAGGAATATAGTCTGGATTTGACAATTAATGCAATATGCGTGCATCGGACTTTGAAATGGCGGTTACTTAGTTAAAGGAACAGCAGTAAACTGAACCGCTTTTTAAGACAGATGTATGACTTTAAGTATATATACCTATTTTTACTTGTACTTATTAAAAAAACACATTTGGCAGATGTCATATTACTCTTCTATTTGTTAAAATATATTTGAATATGTCTATAGATTCAAGAATAATTTTTACAGCTTCTCCTGTTTAGTTATCCAATAAACTCGTTTTAATTCTATGATTACAGCTGTGTAGTAACATGATTTTTATAATACTTATACTTTCGACAAGTGCTTTTGGATGCAATTTCCGGTGTTCATCTGTGTTTCGAAGAAGGCGGACTTTCAGGAATTTCTAATACAGATGAGCATTTAAACATCATGCAAAAAGCATGTTTGTAGTAGATCATTGACCACCAGGTGACTGACCTACAGGATGCCTAATATTATTAACAATTAAATTTCTGTTTGTAACACTATAAAAAAGGTGTATTTTTTATCAGAAAGAATTGAACGTACATCGTAAATATTATTTTACTAAAAAGTATTTAAAAGCAATAATACCACTATTTATATATTATTATTTAAATTATACTTCTTTTTTACACATTTAGAAAAGCTGGTTGATCATTTCTATTGCAAATAACATCATTTAAATATGAACGTTTCGACGTTATCCTAGTTATATTCCATTTTAAATATTCTAAATAATTTTGTTTCAAAAGAAATTTAATTAATTTGTTTAATATCAAAGTGTCATTGTCGCTATTTGAAAATGTTATATCTAGTTTATGATATATACACCAGATGTAACTCAAAGTTTAACACAGTATAGTCATATTTATTAACAATTTGATATAAGGACTTCCATAAACTTTCACGTTTCATCATCAGAGGGAGTAATTTTGACAAAAATATAGTCCACGTACTAACTTATAAGTTATATCACCAGTGTATAAAGTGAATACTTAGTCTAAGTAAAGAAAAATAAAACATATTATTTTTCAAATTAACTTTCAGAATTCATAATTTATTCGGAACTGAGGTTCTCACTCCATATGGGTCGTAAACTAATATATTTGGGAAAACTATATCACCCCTCCCCCTTGGAACATACTGAAATTTAAAGCACGGTTTGACGAAAATTGCTAAATTCGTGTACCCTTCCTACCTGCCTTCCCAATACTTACCGTGCTATTTTATTTTAAAAGATTAAAGCGTTAGCTGCTTGCATTTTTAGCTTTGAGCTATTTGATAAAGATAACTCATTGATTCATTAGAAACATTCAAACTTCAACACCGCTCAAAACACACTTAAAGAGGAATAATTTTATCAATGTCTCTTATTTTACTGTCTTATAAACTATGCACATTTCCTATTTTTAGAATAACTTAGTAAATTTTTTATATTTTTTTAATGAATCGTGTAATTTCCGAAAAACAAAATAGAATTAATCGGCAATAGTTGTATATCCTTATCGGTAATTATATACAACTATTGCCGATATAATCCTGCTTCTGATTCATCCATTTTCTCTTGCAATAACCTATTCACACACTAGTTGAGAAAACGATTCTTATTAGTATAAAATCTGGTTTATGAACGTTATCCTTTCAATTCAATAAACGTATTTAAGCAATCGTAAGAGTGACTTCTGTGACTTCGTGCTAATCCTAGCAAGTTATCATAAAATAAAAACATAAACCAAGGAATGTTCCAAAACAATAATAAATTTGTTTGAACAAATTTTGCGCTACAATTTTTGATGAGATGTTCCTTTCCGCTCAAAAGCACTTAAGCTTAAAATTTAATATCATTTATAATCAAAGATAGTTATCAGTAAGAAATTTTACGACTCCTAGACCAGGTGTATACCATTTCAAGTGTTGAATAGCACCAACCCCTGGTGGTAGAACTAGCATATTCAATGAAGTATCTGACAACCTGCCTTGTGTATATTATGATTTAATTCTTCTATATAAAAAGGGGATGGGCAAAAAGACGATGTTTTTCTAAATTGTTTTCATAATTGTGTAAACTGCCACCTGGTGGTGGATGTATAAAGTAATATATCCTATGCTATGAAGTGAGGTTTTTATTAAGTGGTCGATCTTCAAACAAACTTAAGTACTCGCTAATTCCCTTGATTACACACAATGGTCATGTTTATTCTTATTTGTGGTTATTTCAACGTTTCATCCCAACCAAGCAAATATATAGCTAGTCCGAGACTCAAAAAGATAGCTTTCAGAAGCTCTCTGATCCTCAGTGGGAGGGACTACATCCCAATACAGATTTTATCCAGACAGTAACGATTATTTTACAGAAGCTTTTATCAGTAAATATAGAGATGGTCCATATGTTAACAGATTATGTCCATAAATAACTTCCCTCTCAGCATCAATGGAGTGAAAATCTGAGCAATTACTCCTCCCTATGGGACATATTTATGACATGAAACTGCACATCCAATTGGAATATCTTTTTACGCTAGTTATTTGTGAACAACTGGTGGTGTCCATTTTTTTTATCAAGGGCCGTAAGTTCAATTTCCTGTCAATGATAAAATCTTTCTCCTTCTCCCACAAAATAATCAATTTTTACACCTGCGTTAACAGGGTTTTTTTGTTGAGTTATTTTCTCCTCCGCCCAGTGAGAGTAATTGGTGCAGATAGAACCGCATAAAGAACACACGATGTTTTTTCTGTGATAACGATAATAAAATTAGTAACATCAACAGTGAAATTTTATGTAGTGTAAAAAAAAAAAGTTGCACACTAATGTACATTAGTAGATACAGATATGCAAGTAAATATGTTGACAGTATATTAGCTTTAATTCTTTGTTAACAATTATTCTAGTGAACTTTAATGAAATAGAATAGGATCTCGTAACCATTATGTCATACAGTACAATTAACGATTTGATTAACCATGCATTCGTTATAACGTAACGCAACCATAAATATATTGGATACAAGTTAATTATTTACATTATTTTTCAATTACAAAAACAAATCGAGTAAAAAAAATTGATAAACCGAAAGTATAAGTACAATTAAAATTAAAGTTATATATATTATCATATAAGTATAAGTATTATTACTGAGGTTCAATGAGCCGGACAAGGATTTTGTGGCGCCTGTTACTGCTGGCTATCTGCCCTCCCATTTGTCAGTAATTTGAAATTAAGCAGAAAAGCGAAACGCCAGGAATAACGTAACTTGCTTGTCAGACGTAACTACTATCAACTTTTGTTTTGTTTGTTTGTTTGGAATTAAGCACAAAGCCCACCACGGGTATCGAAACCCGGTTTCTAGCGTTGTAAGTCCGCAGACATACCGCTGTGCCACTGGGGGGGGGGAGGCAATAGCGAAAGTACCCAACTAATGAAGGAGGGCACTATCAACTTAAAGTGTTGAAAGCTGAAAAGGAATCATTTTTGAGCTGGATAAGCTAAATTGGAAGACTGAAAAATTATTATCAACATTTACAATAAAATATTTTACCTTAAGCTTTGTGGAATATTAGTTGTTTGGCAATTGTATTTATATCAGTAAATTATTTCAAAAAAGCTAGATACATAATTTATTTCGGGTATATCAGTAAATTATTTCAAAAAAGCTAGATACATAATTTATTTCGGGTATACCAGTAAATTATTTCAAAAAAGCTAGATACATAATTTATTTCGGGTATATCAGTAAATTATTTCAAAAAAGCTAGATACATAATTTCTTACGGGTATACCAGCAAATTATTTCAAAAAAGCTAGATACATAATTTCTTTCGGGTATATCAATAAATTATTTCAAAAAAGCTAGATACATAATTTCTTTCGGGTATATCAGTAAATTATTTCAAAAAAGCTAGATACATAATTTCTTTCGGGTATATCAGTAAATTATTTCAAAAAAGCTAGATACATAATTTCTTACGGGTATACCAGTAAATTATTTCAAAAAAGCTAGATACATAATTTCTTACGGGTATACCAGCAAATTATTTCAAAAAAGCTAGATACATAATTTATTTCGGGTATATCAATAAATTATTTCAAAAAAGCTAGATACATAATTTCTTTCGGGTATACCAGCAAATTATTTCAAACAAAAGCTAGATAAATAATTTCTTTCGGGTATATTATTAAATTTTTTATAGAAGTTTAATCCAAGCTTATAACCCGATCATTTGTTTTTCAATAAGAACATTTTTCAACCTTCCATTCACAGGTTTGGGGTCTTTTTTTTTTCTATTACTTCAAAAGAAATGTTTTGAAATCATCGAAATCCTGTAGACTTAAAGTTTAATATATATATAAGTTACAACATAATATGGATAGGTGGTTAGGACGCTTGACTCACAATCTAAGGGTTGCGGGTTCAAATCTCCGTCCCACCAAACATGCTCGCCCTTTTCAGCCGTGGGGGCGTTATTATGTGACGGTCAATCTCATTATTCGTTGGTAGAGTTGGCGGTGGGTGGTGATGACTAGCTGCCTTCCCTCTAGTCTTTCACTGCTAAATTAGGGACGGCAAGTGCAGATAGCTCTCGTGTAGCTTTGCGCAAAATTCAAAACAAACAAGCAATACATGTCAACTAGTGGTTAACATGTCAGGCTACGGATCGAAAGGTACACGGTTCGAGAGGTGATGACCCTGAACACACTTCATACTCGTGAAGTTGTGGCTGGACCCTGAACACACTTCATACTTGTAAAGTTGTGGCTGGACCCTGAACACACTCATACTGTGAAGTTGTGGCTGGAGTATGAACACACTTCATACTTGTGAAGTTGTGGCTGGACCCTGAACACACTTCATACTCGTGAAGTTGTGGCTGGACCC
>NW_013665696.1:460530-462761 GCF_000517525.1 Limulus polyphemus | reverse complement strand
GTGAAGTTGTGGCTGGACCCTGAACACACTTCATACTTGTGAAGTTGTGGCTGGACCCTGAACACACTTCATACTTGTGAAGTTGTGGCTGGAGTATGAACACACTTCATACTCGTGAAGTTGTGGCTGCGTTAAGGATGAATATACACCTGCTTTATTCCATTCAAAGAGATTAACAAAGTTCTTTTAACGATGGATGCTACTAGCTGACTGCTTTCCTCTAATTATTAGCCTATACTTGAACCATAAGTGTCTCTGACTAGCTGTTTAGCCTGAAGGCGTGAAAAATGTCGTTCAGGTTGAAATTTATAATTTCACTATTCTGTGCTTTGAATTCAACGTTCAGTAATGGCGTGTGGCCTCAAAAATATGACACTTTCGTGTAATTTAGTTATTAAGAAATAGGCCTACATTTTTATTAGTTTAAAATATAAACTTTATAACAACAAGTAACATAGTTTTTTCGAATACATGGCCTTTATATTCCCTTGTTCTGTGATAATCATAATGTTAACAGTCTTTCCCACAGTTAATAAATTCTACAGCATCTCATTGCCGCTGCAACAATTAAGATAATCTCATTTATCAATAAAATTCGACTTATTATTTTTTTAATATACACTTGTTTGTAATCCTTTTTCTTTATATTGTCTTAAGAAACTCTTTGCCTGTTATTTTTAAAAACTAGAGGCACATCCATCTCAAAATGTGGCACTTTCACTGTAGTGAGCTACAACGTTATCTTTAATTTAAGACAGCTTTTTAACTTATAAACTGAGATTTATCTCTTCCATATCGATTCGAAGAATTCGTGATTCAGATAGCATAGCTAATCTTACTGTAGTCTTAGAAGGCATGACAGGATGCAGGTGCAGAAACTGTGCCTAAGGCATAATTTACTACCCGAGGCCAAAGACTGAAGGTGACTCTGTTTTCTAATGCTGTTATTTAATAAAGCCTCCCAGTTTTAAAATGTTTTACGTGTTCCATACAAATTAACTCTGTTTTTCCACTGAACGATTTGATCTAATCAAACTTCTGGATAGTAAGTGACAAAATTCGTCAATCATTAGAACATAATCGTAATTAGTAAGTGAAAAAGACTTCAAAAAATGTATTCATATTTCATCGCATGAAGGAAATATATTACCAAATTACCAGAAGTTTCCTTCTCCTTGTCCTACTTATCTTTGTAGGATAACATCGATGTGGTGTTGGCAGCGATATAATCTAGTCATCTATTATAATTATAAACATTAGCATAGAAACAATGACGTTTATCTTCTTAAACATTTCAGTAAAGCATTCATTTTTAATGCTAATATTTGGCCTCATTATCAGTACACTCTGATAAAATGTATTGTTGAAATAACCTTCATTATTAATAGAGGCTAAAAGTCAACGTTGGCAGAAACACTTTCTTCGTCAGCTTTAAAATGACAATACAAACGTTTTATTTAAACTACACAGCCTAAAGACCCAATAAACAGAGACTGTGATAATAATGATGTTCAAGAGATAACTTACCGTAGTATGGGACTTGGCACTTGAAGAAAAGACAAGATTTTCTTCTGTTTCAAGCTAACTAGAAATTACACTTGTTTAGCGAATTTCACACACACACATATATTCAGTAAAAATCAGAAAACGGTTTTAAACTATACACTCACAAATCACGAAATTTCTCATCTCGTGTGGACGAACAGTAAAATTTTCACTGCAACTTCGTCACTACACATTATATTATAAAGTCGGAGTAAATAATCACCAACATTGAATTAAAACGTTTAGTAGTGGGAAAAATAAATTAAGTATTTAGCGTCTATTTCTATCAATTAATTACATAACTACAAACTTTATTATGTTTTGATCATAATTAGTTATCTTTCCTTTTGTTTTTCTAGATGTTACTTCTCTTGTTTATCTAAACAAGAAGACAGTTAAGTAATAACTTCCCGCTAAGCTGAATGAATAATCAATGTATATATAGAGTGCCTTGCAAAATATTCACCCCTACCAATAATGTCCAGTTTTCATGAAATACAAATAAATGTAAACAATTTGTTAATTAACCTATTTTTATTCAAAACTCTAAAGATCAAACTTAACATTGTTATGTGTGAAGGGGGTTGGATATCAGCAAAACCTACAAAGAAATATGTATTAGGTCTTCACGAAATTAATGTCGCTTTTTTTATGAAAAAAACCGAACAACTTACACATCAAAACAA